>NC_083432.1:1204249-1481010 GCF_020745735.1 Hemiscyllium ocellatum | reverse complement strand
GGGAATAATGACAGGAATAAATGTAGGAGAAAGAGAGTAACAAAGGTGATAACAAGAATTGACCAAGAGGGTCTCTTAATAGCTAGAGGTGGGTGGGGGTGGGGAGAAAGTAAATAGAGTACTATAGGTGAGTGGGGGAGGGAAATGAAGGGTGATAGGTCAGGGGGGGAAGAGGTGGAGTGGATAGTGGAAAGGAGAGAGGCAGGTAGGACAAGTCCGGACAAGTCATGGGGACAGTGCTGAGCTGGAAGTTTGGAACTAGGGTGAGGTGGGGGAAGGGGAAATGAGGAAACTGTTGAAGTCCACATTGATGCTCTGGGGTTGAAGTGTTCCGAGGCGGAAGATGAGGCGTTCTTCCTCCAGGCGTCTGGTGGTGAGGGAGCGGCGATGAAGGAGGCCCAGGACATCCATGCCATCCGGAGAGTGGGAGAGGGAATTGAAATGTTTGGCCATGGAGCGGTGTGGTTGATTGGTGCGAGTGTCCCGGAGATTTTCTCTAAAATGCACTACTCGGAGGCGCCCAGTTTCCCTGTGTGAAGGACACCGCATCAGGAGTAACGGATACAATAAATGATATTAGTGGATGTGCAGGTAAAACTTTGATGGATGTGGAAGGCTCCTTTAGGGCCTGGGAGAGAGGTGAGGGAGGAGGTGTGGGCACAGGTTTTACAGTTCCTGCGGTGGCAGGGGAAGATGCCAGGATGGGAGGGTGGGTTGTAGGGGGGGCGAGGACCTGACCAGGTAGTCACAGAGGAAACGGTCTTTGCGGAAGGCAGAAAGGGGTGGAGAGGGAAATATATCCCTGATGGTGTGGTCTTTTTGGAGGTGTTGGAAATGTCGGTGGATGATTTGGTTTATGCGAAGGTTGGTCGCGTGGAAGGTGAGTACCAGGCACGTTCTGTCCTTGTTACGGTTGGAGGGGTGGGGTCTGAGGGCGGGGGTGTGGGATCTGGACGAGATGCGTTGGAGGGCATCTTTAACCACGTGGGAAGGGAAATTGCGGTCTCTGAAGAAGGAGGACATCTGGTGTGTTCTGTGGTGGAACTGGTCCTGGGAGCAGATACAATGGAGGCGGAGGTTTACAGCTCTCACCTTGTTTCTGAAGGACAGAGAGGCTAATGGGCTCAGGACCCATCCCCCACTAACACCCCTATGATATACATGCTATAATTCTTCAAAGTATCATTACACAACCTCAGTCATTATTTCCATTGGTATTTTCCAACTAAAGCAAGAGGCTAAGATACGTAACCTAAACCTCAACCTGAGCTATAAACCTTCACAAACCTTGCAAAAAATATTTATTTTTTCTAGTTCCTCCTCCAGGCATTTTCTTTCTGATTTCAAGCAATCAGCATTAGTCCCCCATTGCTCCCAATGGATTTGGTTGCGGGTCTCATTAAACAACTCAGGAGAAAAGAGCTTTCACTGAGTTCTGAGCTCTGCCACATGTACCTATCCCTTTCCATCGCTAAAATAAATGTAACTGCTGATGGAGGAGCAGTGCCCTGAAAGCTAATGTTTCCAATTAAACCTGTTTGACTATAACCTAGTGTTGTGTGATTTTTCACTTAAACATATCTTACAACTTCTTAACAAACTTATCAGTCTGGTTGGAAACTTTCAGGGACGGCACGGTGGCACAGTGGTTAGCACTGCTGCCTCACAGCGCCTGTAGACCCGGGTTCAATTCCCGACTCAGGCGACTGACTGTGTGGAGTTTGCACGTTCTCCCCGTGTCTGCGTGGGTTTCCTCCGGGTGCTCCGGTTTCCTCCCACAGTCCAAAGATGTGCGGGTCAGGTGAATTGGCCAAGTTAAATTGCCCGTAGTGTTAGGTAAGGGGTAAAATTAGGGGTAAGGGTGGGTTGCGCTTCGGCGGGTCGGTGTGGACTTGTTGGGCCGAAGGGCCTGTTTCCACACTGTAAGTCTAATCTATGTATATGGATACTGAGATCCCTCTGCTCATCCACACTCCTAAGAAGCTTACCATCAGCCCAGTACTCTTTATTCCTGTTGCTCCTTCCAAAACGAATCACCTTACACGTTTCTGTATTCAACTCAATTTGCCACCTCTCAGCCCAGCTCTGCAGCTTATCAATGACCTTCTGTAACCTGTAACATCTTTCTGCATTGTCCACAGTGCTACCAACTTTAGTGTCATCCACATATTTACTAACCCATCTTTCTGTATCCTCATCCAGGTCATTTATAAAAATGACAAATAGCAGGGGCCCCAAAATAGATCTTTCCAGTACACCACTCGGAACTGAAATCCCGGATGAACATTTCCCATCACCACCACCCTCTGCCTTCTTACAGCTTGCCAATTTCTGATCCAAAATGCTAAATCACCCTCAATCCCATGCCTCTGTATTTTGTGCAATAGCCGACCATGGGGAACCTTATCAAATGCATTACCGAAATCCACATACACCACAGCAACTGCTTTACCCTCTTCCACCATGTAATCACCTTCTCAAGGAACCCAATAATGTTTGTGAAGCACCACCTCCCCTTCACAAAACCATGGTGACTATCCCTAATCAAAGTATTCTTTTCTAGATGATTATATTTCTATCTCTTATAATCCTTTCCAACATTTGACCCACAGCCAAAGTAAGGCTCACTGGTCTATAATAACCAGGGCTGTCTCTACTCCCCTTCATGAACAATGGGACACCATTTGCTAACCTCCAGTTTTCTGGCACTTTGCCTGTGGAAAATGGCGACATCAAGATCAAGGCCAAAGGTTCCGCAATCTCATCGCTACCTTCCCAGAGAATCCTCAGCTAACTCCCATCCACCCAGGGGACTTATCTATTGTCACACTTTCCAGAATTGCTAACACCTCCTCATTATGAATCTCAATCCCCTTTAGTCTAATAACCTGTATCTCAATCTTACCATCGACAACATTGCCTTTTTCCTGTCTGAATACTGACAAAAAAATATTCATTTAGAACCTCTCCTATCTCTTTGGATTCCATGCACAACTTCCCAAGACATTCGTTGACTGGCCCTAATCATATTACTGTATCCGTTGCACCCGATGCGGTCTCCTCTACATTGGGGAGACAGGCCGCCTACATGCAGAATGTTTCAGGGAACACCTCTGGGACACCGGCACCAACAAACCCAACTGCCCCGTGGCTGAACACTTTAGCTCCCCCTACCACTCCGCCAAGGACATGCAGGTCATTGGCCTCCTCCATCTTGTAAGATTTACACACGATGAAGAGCCCCTCATCTTACGCCTAGGAACCCTGCAACCACATGGGATGAATATAAATTTCTCCAGCTTTCTCAGTCCCAAACTTGGAGTCAGCACTTCCCTCTTGACCTGCAATCTTTCCCCTGACCTCTCTGCTCCCACCCCCGCTCCGGACTATTACACTCACCCTCACCTCCTTCCACCTATCGTATTCCCAGTGCCCTTCCCCCAATTCCCTCCCCCTATCTATATCTCAGCCCGCTTGGGACCAGCCTCATTCCTGGAGAAGGACTTGTGCCCGAAACGTCGATTCTCCTGCTCCTCAGATGCTGCCTGGCCTGCTGTGTTTTTCCAGACAAAACATTTTTCAACCCTAATCATATTCAGGTCATTATTTTCCTCCTGACATACTGATAGCAAGCTTAAGGGTTTTTCTTGATCCTACCTGTGAAAGACTTCTCGTGTCCCCTCCTGGCTCTTACTACCTCTCTCTTTAGGTCTTTCCTGACTAACTTGTATCTCCCAAGCACCTAATTGAGCCTTCATTCCTCATCTTTACAAAAGCCTCCTTATTCCTCTTGACAAAAGATTCAACTTCTTTAATAAACCACAGTTCCCTCTTCAACCACTTCCTCCCTGCCTGACAGGTACATACTTATTAAGGACACACAGTAGCTGTTCCTTGAACAAGAGCCACATTTAAATTGTCCCCAACCACTGCAGTTTTCTTCCACACCCTGTGCATCCTAACTCTGACCTAATTGCCTCATAATTGCCTTTCCTCCAGGTATACCTCTCGCCCTGCCACATGTACCTGTCCCTTTCCATCGCTAAAATAACTGTAACCGAACTGTGTTCATTATCACCAAAGTGCTCACCTCCCTCCAAATCTAACACCTGGCCTGGTTCATTACCCAGTACCAAATCCAATGTGGCCTCGCCTCTTGTTGGCGTGTCTACATACTGTGTCAGGAAACCCTCCTGCACACACTGGACAAAAAATTACCCATCTAAAGTACTCAAATTATATTGTTTCCAGTCAATATTTGGAAAGTTAAAGACCCATAACAACTACCCTGTTACTTTCACTCCTATCCAGAATCATCATTGCAATCCTTTCCTTTACATCCCTGGAACGTTTTGCAGGCCTATAGAACACCGAAATGCGAGTTCATAATGTGGGTCAATATAGGGAAGGAACCTGGACACGATTAAGTAACCCACGATTAAGCTACAGTTGAAGATGGATCTAAAAGAGTGGTAGACGTGTCTCAATACCATCAAGGGGAAATCACTGGGCACGTTCAGAAGACATGATCACAGAAGGGCTGATGAGAACAGTTCATTGTCTATCCTGCCAGTGAATAACCAAACATTTCTTAAGTATGCCTTAATAAGAAGCACCGACGATGTCACTACAGCAGCCTCAGGACATCAAAAAGGAAGGATTTTCCAGCATTTTCTCTTTGGTTTCTGATTCCAGCATCTGCAGAAATTTGCATTTATTATGTAAACATAAGTGCTTTGTGGTAAATCTGTCTATTCATTCATTTGTCATTGGTATTCAGGTTCTGTAAATCTTACAAGATGTGAAATGTGTACAATAAATTATTTGCGATGGAATGAGACTGACTTGTAACTCTTTTCATTTTTATGGCTATAATTTTGATATGTACAATGATCTCAATGCCATTTCAGATAACACAACTGAAATAATGCTGTTGAGCGTGAATCACTGTAAGGAGGTTTGCTTCCCACTGTCTGGAGGTTCCCTGGAGGTTGGAGCAAACCCAATAGAGATGACCCTCAGGTAAATCTTTGGATCAAAAGGATGAGAAATGTTGGTTAAGGCACAGAGACTCATGTAGGAAGAGCTTGAAGAAACCCTCTTGCTCAACACCATTTCGAAGACGAACATTGTGAAAGAAGGTAACCACCGTCTGGAGGCTTGGTGAAGCCGTTGGATGGAGTTTGAGCCTGATCAGCTGTGCACATTCTCCATTTTGTTGGTGGCAGTTGGAGTGGGAGGAACGACAGCGAGGACCAGAGGCCCGAGAGAAATGTCAGTTTAAAATATATAATAACTTACCTTCTGTATCGGCGAAGCACACACTGAGCAGGAGCGGAAACAGGACTGCTGGGGAAGTGAGGCTTTATATTCGGGATTTCGCTTTAACCGAAACCCTACTCGGGGAGTGTCTCCCACCTGTCCTCCTCCTCCTCTAACCAGATAAAAGTTCTGTACGCCTTGGTAAGGTGACTAGTTTCTTTTATTTATGTAGTGGTGTATGGAATGCTCTGCCCCAGAAGGCTGTGGAGGCCAAGTCTCTGGATACTTTCAAGAAAGAGTTGGATAGAGCTCTTAAGGATAGTGGGATCAAGGGTTATGGGGATAAGGCAGGAACAGGATACTGATTGTGGATGGTCAGCCATGATCATAATGAATGGTGGTGCTGGCTCAAAGGGCAGAATGGCCTACTCCTGCACCTATTGTCTATTGTCTAGTATTCAGCCGTCTCGTTGGGAACTTAGAATATTGGTAATGGTGACTAGGGCAGTTGAATGTTCCTCTTGCAGAATGTGAGAGGTAAGGATCACCATTAGTGTCCCTGCTGATTTCATCTGTGAGAAATGCACCCAAATCCAGCTCCTCAAAAACCGTGTTATGGAACTCGAGCTGGAGCTGAATGATCTTTGGATCATTCGGGAGGCAGAGGGTGTTATTGAGAGGAGTTGCAAGGAGGTAGTCACACCTCAGGTAAAAGAAGAAGATTGATGGGTTACTGTCAGGGTTAGGAAAGGCAACTGGTAGGCAGTGCAGGGATCCCCTCAATAACAAGTATCCCGTTTTGGACACTGTTGGGGGAGGAGACTATCGGGATCCTTGAGGGAGAGAGGGAGCAGCCCCAAGTCGTGGTCCACATAGATACTAACAGCCAAGGTAGAAAAAGAGATGAGGATTTAAGGCAGAAACTCAAGGAGGTAGGGTGGAAGTTTGGAGCAAGAACAACAGACTTGTTATCTCTGGTTTGTTACCCGTGCCACATACTAGTGAGGTGAGGAATACGGAGAGAGAGGAGGTGAACAGGTGGCTACAGGGATGGTGTAGGAGGGAGGGTTTTGGATTCCTGGATATCTGGGGGTCTTTCTGGGCTAGGTGGGACCTCTACGATCAGGACGGTCTTCACCTGAACCAGAAGAATACCAATATCCTGGGGGTAATATTTGCTAATGCTCCTCGTGGGGTTTTAAACTAATTCAGCAGGAGAATGGGAACCTAAACTGTAGTTTGAGTGTACAGGAGGTTGAGAGCAGTGAGATCAGAAATAAGGTTTAAAGTCACGAGAAGGCACCGGCAAGCAAGAAGTTGGTTTCAAGTGTGTGTGCTTTAAAGTGTGCCAGGAGCATTCGGAATAAGGTGGATGGACTTGCAGCATGGATTGGGACCTGGGATTTCGATGTTGGAGCCATTTGGGAGACATGAGTAGAACAGGAACTGGAATGGTTGTTGCAGGCTCCGGGATATAGATTTTTCAGTAAGAACAGAGAAAATGGTAAAGGGGTGGTGGGTATGGACAGGGGTTTGGCATTGTTAGTCAAGGACAGTATTAGTGTTGTTGAAGAATGTTTGCGGACTTGTCTATTGAAGTAGCATGGGCTGAGATTAGGAAAAGGAAAGGAGAGGTCGCTCTGGTGGGAGTTTTCTATCGGCCTCTGAATAGTTCCAGAGATATGGGAGATAGGATCGCAAGGATGATCATTGTTCAGAGTGAGATTGACAGGGTAGTTGGAATGGGGTCTTTAACTTTCTAAATATAGTCTGGGAACACTACTGTTCAAGACTTTTAGATGGGTCAGTTTCTGTCCAATGTGTCCAGGGGTTTTTCCTGACACAGTATATAGACAGGCCAACAAGGGGCAAGACCACATTTGATTTGGTACCGGGAATGAACCTGGCCAGATGTAAGATTTGGAGTTAGGTGAGCACTTTGGCGATAGCGACCACAATTCGATTAAGTTTACTTTAGTAATGGAAAGAGATAGGCATGTACTGTAGGGCAAGAGTTATCGCTAGGAGAGAGGCAATTATGATGCAACTAGGCAAGAGTTAGGATACATCGGGTTGGGAAGGAAACTGCACGGGCTGGGCACAATTGAAATGTGGAGCTTGTTCAAGGAGCAGCTATTGCCAGACCTTGATCAGTATGTGCCAGTCAGGCAGGGAGGATGTTGTCCAGTGAGAGCACTGTAGTTTACTATGGAAGTTGAATTTCTTGTCAAATGGAAGAAGAAGGCTTATGTTAGTATGAGATATGATGGCTTAGTTAGGGTACTCGAGAGTTACAAGTTAGTCAGGAAAGATCAAAAGAGAGACCTCAGAAGAGTCAGGAGGGGACATGAGAAGTTGGTGGATAGGATCAAGGATATCCTAAGGTGTTCTACAAGTATATCAGGAATAAATGAATGACTAGAGCAAGATTAGGACCAATCAGGATAGTCGTACAAAGTTGTGCATGGAATCAGAGGAAATAGGGGAAGCGCTGAATGAATATTTCTGCCAGTACTCAGACTGATTAAAGACAAGAAGAATACTGAGATACAGGCTACTAGATTAGATGGGATTGAGGTTCATAAGGAGGAGGCATTAGCAATTGTGTAAAGTGTAAAAATAGATAAGTGTCCTGGGCCAGATGGGACTTATCCTCGGATTCTCTGGGAAGCTAGAGAGAAGATTGTCTTGTCTTTGGCTTTGATCTTTATGTCATCATTGTCTACAGGAAAAGCTCCAGAAGACTGGAGGATAGCAAATGTTATTCCCTTGTTCAAGAAGGCGAACAGAGAAAACCCTGGTAATTATAGACCAGTGAGCCTGACTTCAGTTGTGGGTAAAGTGTTGGACAGGGTTGTAAGGGATGGAATGTATAGTTATTTAGAAAGGAATAAGTTGATTAGGGATCGTCAACACATTTTTGTGAAGGTCAGGTTGTGCCTCACAAATATTATTGAGTTCGTTGAGAAGGTGACTGTTAGGAAGCATTATTAAGGGTAGGTTGTGTTCAGAAACTTTATTGTTAGGTAGTGCTCACGTAAGGTAGTACTAGCAAGTCTGGAAACTGTTAGCTTCACTGGACAACAGTAAGCCATTATGTTACACTAAGAACAGACTGAAACACTGATGGCATAATGGGGCCACAGGGAGGGTGAACAGATAACAGGACATTGAAACTGTGTTAGATTGCACGTAGCTCATACTGAGGTAACTGAATCTTATCTCTTCTGGAACCAATACTATTAGAGAATATCGCTTCTTACCAAATAAGGATGTAGCACTGGGATGTGAGGGGCTAAAAGCTAGACAAAGAGAACAATAGCTCAGAACGCGCCTTCTCCAGTGAAGAGTAAATATCTCACTGTAATTTTGTGTACGTCTCTCTCATTAAACCAGCTTATATTTTGAATCAGATCCAGTGTCTCTCTCCTTCAAACGAACACGGGACGGTAGCCCCGTCCTAACAGTGACCAAACAGGGAGGTGAAGGTAATGCAGTCGATCTGGTGTGTACGGAATTGAGTCAGGCATTTGATAAGTTTCCCCACGGTACGCTATTGTCCAGAATACAGAGGCCTGGGATTGAGGGTGATTTTAGTGATTTGGATCAGAAATCGGCACACTGAAAGAAGACAGAGGGTGGTGTTTGATCGGAAATATTCATCCTGGAGTTGAATTAATAGTGGTGTGCCGCAAAGATCTGTTTGGGGCCACTGCTGTTTGTCACTTTTATAAATGACCTGGATGAGGACACGGAAGAGGGTTTAGTTAATTTACAGATGACACAAAGATCGATAGAGTTGTGCATTGTGTTGAAGGATGTTGCAGGTTACAGAGATCTCAGTGTCCAGGTAGATCCTTGAAAGTTACCACCCAGGTTGATAAGGTCGTGAAGAAGGTATATGGTGTGTTAGTATTATTGGTAGTGGGATTGAGTTTCGGAGCCATCACATCATGCTGCATGTGTACAAAACTCTATTAGGGCCGTACTTGAAGTGTTGCATGTAATTCTGGTTGCCACATGATAGGAAGAATGCAGAAGCTTTGGAAAGGTTTCAGAGGAGATTTACTCGGATATTGCCTCGTATAGAGGGAAGATCTTACCAGGAAAGGTTGAGAGATTTGAGACTGTTTTCGTTCGAGAAAAGAAGGTTAAGAGGAGACATATAAGATAATCAGAGGGTTACATAGGTTCTACAGTGAGAGCCTTTTTCCTCGGATGGTGATGGCTAGCACGAGAGAACGTAGCTTCAAATTGAGGGGTGATAGATATAGGACAGATGTCAGAGGTAGTTTCTTTACTCAGAATAGTAGGGGTATGGAATGCACTACCTGCAGCAGTAGTAGAACCACCAACTTTAAGGGCATTTAAATGGTCATTGGATAGGCATATGGATGAGAATGGAATAGTGTAGGTTAGATGGGCTTCAGATTGGTTTCACATTTCAGCGCAACATCGAGGGCCAAAGGGCCTGTACTGCACTGGATTGTTCTATGTTTTATTCACAGGTTAAAAAGTTTGGGTTTACTTGCAGAAATCAGGGTGAAAGGCAGTAATTTATATGTCTAGTCATTAAAAGGGTGTGTTATTTGCTTTCAGTAATGAATAAATTAATTGTGGTTTTACAGAGGTCTAATTGCCTCCTCTGCATCTTCATCCACATCTGTATTGTGGTCTCAGAGAGGGAAACAACAGTTAATCCCGGAACACAAATAGTATTCTGGAGAACTGGTTTCCAATTCAGTGGGTGTTGGAATTTGAATACAATTTAAAAGGAATCTACAATTAAGAGTCGAACGATGACCATGAATCAATTGTCAGAAAAAGCCTTTTAGTGGATGAAAAAGTCATCCCAACCTCCAGCAATGGGGTGGACTGTTAACCTCTTCTCGTGTGGACAATAAGTGGGAGCCTATTCGGCCAATCCCCATCTTGTGAATGAATTTAAATAAAACTAGTGATGGGCAATCAATGTTGGCTCAGCCAGCCCCCTCCAGGAATGAACAAAAATACATTGCACCTCGAAATGCAGCAGATAGGAAAAAGGTGCACTGTTGTGTGGGTCAGGGAAGTGAAGAAAAAGAGAAATTTGTTGCAAAATGAAGAATAAATATTATTCCTCAAATAAGTATTTGAACCAATATTTATGCTTCGGGCCAGAGGAGTGTGAGTGTATGTACACTCTCTACAGCATTGCACAGGAACATCATTGCATTACATTTAGTTCTCATTGTCATATAAAGCTTTGTTGCTGAAATTGAGAAAGCTCTCAGAGTAAACCAGCAGTATTTAATTTTCACAATATCTGAGCAGTGCCTCTGTTTGCTGATGTTCCATCACTCTGTTGCTGGCCGCCACCTACAGCTGAAAACTGGTATTTCAGTTACATTAGCTGGATATTCCTGCAAAACATCGTCTCCTTCATTCACAAAATAGTGTGCTGTCATGTTGCATCACCAATGGCATCAAACTTAAATGTAAAATTCCCAGAGAATGTATGCTGCTATAAATTCCTAACATCTGCCAAACTCCCAGATACATTTATAACAGAAGAGCATTATTTTGGACATAAGAGTCAACGATTAAAGGTAATGAATACAATCAGATCAACAAAGACATGATATTAATTTAATATGTTTTCATTAATATATTTTTATTGATAAATACAACCTTGTTATGCCTCATTGCACTTGATACAATTCTGCACATCAAGATGATCTGTTCATTTATCAAGTGTAGTGATAGAATGGTAGCCTTTGTTACAACATGGGGTAAACCCCTCTGCTAATCTAACCCAGCAACACAGAAAAAAATCACCCAGTGCTATAATCTGTTACAATTCAAGAGACAAAGAACTATCTCAGAGGTTACTATTTAAAGTAACAATTCACAACTTTATTCTTTAAGTCCAACAGAGAATATTAAAACCAGCAACTATTTACAACTCCTTTCTCTTAACCCTATCTTTTACTTCCCATTCTTCAATATTAGTCTGATAAAAAAAATCCCCATTAAGTATTACAAAGAAAAATCATGTTTGAAACCAGTCAGCATTGCCGAATTTCTTCTGTCGATTTTCTCCAGGTCGGTTTCGATGTTCTGCTGTGCGAACCTCTCCCACAGAGAGGGACCTCTCAGCGAGGCCTTGAGTTGGCATCCTACATTTGCTGGTATTTTTGCAGTTCTCTTTCAACTGTTCAAAACTGACCTGATTGTAGCCCAAAACATCGGATCAATTCATTGATTTTAATATAATTAAAATACTAAATTCAAACTTGATTGGATTTTGATAACTTGAGGCATAATTGAAACTGATTGGACTAATTTCAACTTGTTTTTGTCTCATGGCAACCCAGCTACTGCTAGCTGTTTTGCCAAAGTGTTACATTTAGATTACAATATGGAATCAGGCCATTTCCCCCAACAAGTCCACACCAACCCTCCGAAGAGTAACCCACTCAGATACATTCCCCTACCCTTTATGTATCCCTGATTAATGCAACTAACACTATGGGCTGTTAAACATGACCAATTCACCTGAACTGCACATCTCTGGATTGTTGGAGGAAACTGAGCCACCTGGAGGAAACGTATGCAGATACGGAGAGAATATGTGAACTCCACACAGACGTCACCTGAGGCTGGAATCAATCCCAGGTCCCTGGCGCTTTGAGGCAGAAGTGCTAACCACTGAGTCACCATGCCATCAGTGTTACCTGGTCGAGTACACTTTGTGCTGTGTCATTGGCTGGGAAACGTATTTCAGAATTCAGATAATTGAAAATGTATAAAATAATTGTATTTGGCTTTAGTCCAATTAAAAGATTTTCAAATGTTTCACAAACAAATAATTGGGTGGGTATTCACCCCATATTATTCATACAATTACCTGATTCTGATTTCTTATTAAATACATGATAAATCTACTTGAAAGATTTCAGTGCTACCAACAAATACATACACATCGCAAACTGCAGAATTTACAGGGGTGCAAGCTCTCAAACTTGGCCACAAAAACAAGTAGAGAGATTTAGATCATATTGTAGTTACTGGATTGATGTAATGGTGTGGAAGTAGTAAGAACTTGGTATACTGCTGCATGATGGGATATTTGACCAAAGTAAAAGCTATCATGTATCTTAGCCTCTTGCTTTACTGGGAAAATACCAAGGGAAACAATGACTGAGGTTGTGTAATTATACTTTGATGAATTATAGGGTGTATATCATAGGGGTGTTAGTGGGGGGTGTGTCCTGAGCCCGTTAGCCTCTCTGTCCTTCAGCAACAAGGTGAGAGCTGCACTGTGCTTATCCTTAACTTGTGCGGAATGGAAGTGAAGCTGTCTGTATCATTGCACAAGTACAGGCTGGCTCTTCAGCTCGAGAGAGTGCTGTGGGCTAGTGGAGACAGTGTAGTAGCCTCTCCATGAGTTTATGAAAAATAAACCTTCTTGAAACAAGACTCGAAGCCTCAGACGAAGTAATTTCCTCGACAGAATCTGGCATGGTCAGGCAGGGCCCCAATTAATATGGCATCTGAAATAACGAAAGGAAATGAGGAAATAGTGGATACAGTGGTCGCTGCCCAAGTGAAATAGGCTGGAGACTTGGAGATGAGAGTGTGGTGAACTCTACCTACCTCGACACTGCCCTATCCCCCCTAGTCCAGGAACCCCCACACACGTTCGAGATAACACCCACGCCCTCCACCTCTAATTGATTGAATCTGTGAATGAGAGCCATGCCTCAAGAGCATTTCTGAACTGACAGCCAGACTACTGCGACCACTAGGACTCATAACACCACACAAACCAACAGCCACTCTCAGACAACAACTCACCAGAACAAAGGACCTGATTCCCAGCATGAGAAAAACCAATGTAGTGTACAAAATCCCATGCAAGGACTGCACAAAACACTACACAGGACAAACAGGAAGACAGCTAATGATCCGCATCCATGAACACCAACTAGCCACAAAACAACACGACCAGCTATCCTTAATAGCCACACATGCAGATGACAAGCAACATGAGTTCAACTGGGACAACACTCCTATTATAGGACAAGCCAAACAGAGAACAGCCAGGGAACTCCTCGAGGCATGGCACTCATCCACAGATTCAATCAACAAACACATCGACCTGGACCCAATATACCAGCCACTGCAGCGGACAGCTGGAACTGACAACCGGAAGCGGCAGATTCAAACCACTATAAATACCGGAGGAAAGATCACAGAAGCGCTTCTCAGGAGGTTCCCAAGCACTGAGGATGTCACCTAGACAGGGACGAGACGTCTGCAATACAAATTCCCAGCTCGGCGAACAGAAACACAACAATTCTGAGAGGTCTTAGTCGTCTGGCTGTCACCAGACAGAACCACCATCTTGAACTGGACAACACATCTATCCTGGGACAGGCTAAGCAAAGACATGCCAGAGAATTCCTAGAGGCCTGGCACTCCAACCACAACGCCATAAACAAACACGTAGATCTAGATACCATCTATCAACACCTCAGAAAACAAACAGGAAATGACATCACCACAAACCCCAGGAACCCCATCCAGGAGAAAGATATAAATAGAAAGCAGGAGACAACAGCTTCACTTCACTTGGAGGTCCCCACTGATGATGTTACCTAGCCAGGTAATGAAACGTCTGTATATCAAACCTACAGCTCAGCGAGCAAACCTAGACCATAAACCTCAACCTGAACGACAAACTTTCACAAACCTTGCAAAAAATAATAATTTTTTTTAGTACCTCCTCCAGGCATTTTCTTTCCGGTTTATAGCAATCAGCATTAGTCCCCCATTGCTCCCAATGGATTTTGTTGTGGGTCTCACTCAACAACTTAGGAGAAAAGAGCTTTCACTGTGTTCCGAATTTTCTCCCGAAACTTGGACAGTGTCACTACATAAATAATAGTATTAGTGCAGGAACCTAAATCCCGAAGCATATATGCAATTTTTTGAAACCTATATTCAGAGTCATCATCTAACAAATGCTCTAAAACTCCAAAATAATCTAAGAGGTACCACAGCCACAGAATGATGAAGCTGCCAGATATGGTGAACAGTAAAATCATCCCCTTCCTTCTGCTCTCCATCTCAGTGTCAGAGTGATCCTGCCTCTGTTTCTGACCCATCAGTACTTTACGAACACGACTGGCTACAACAATGTGTCTGATAGTTAGTGTGTTCAACAGCAAAACTAAAATGAATGGGAGTATTGGGGTTAGAACCTTTTCAAATCGTTTAAATCCCCTCCATACAGGATCATGATAATACGCTCGTGTGTTCACACATTCCCAGGGTACATTGTCGATTATCTCAGAAGGCCGAAATCTAAAGTAGATTGGAATATTTTTCAGAGAAAGCAGAATGCCACTAGTTGCTAGAACCACAACTGCGGTTTTCTCATTGCAATATTTTGATCTCAGCTTCGAGCAACAAATGGCGATAAAACGGTCAAAAGTAAAGGCGACAGTGAACCAGACAGAGCAATCTGTGACTGCACGGCGGAGGGCATAGCGAACAGCACACACAGGGGTAATGTCCAGGAAATTCCGAGGGAAAAAGTACTCATTGAATCGGTACGTTATAATCTCAAGTATAATGAACAGTAGATCTGTCATTGCCATTGCCACCAAATAGTGTGTGGTGCAAGGGGAAACACCGCATTTTCCCTTGGACAAGATCAGGAAGGCCACTAGATTCACTATAAGAGAGAGAAAAGGGAAACGTGATTATAAATTATGGATAAAAATCAATTCAGTTTCTTCATAATTGATGAAAGTTTGTAAAACCACACAAACTCCAATCAGAGCAGAATTTATTGAATCTGAAACATGAACTCAACATTGCTACAAAACGTGCAACTCTCAGTCTGACACACCTGACATGGGATATCCAATCAGCTGCTCCCAGGAGGCAGAGCTGCAGTGTGATGAAGAAACCAAAGGCAGGTCACTGAGAGACACCTGCTGAGGTTAAACAAATTCCCTGGGATGGGATGGTATCACCATCGTCCTCTTGGATCATTTCTGGGATTAGGGAACTTTCCTTCCAATTATGTACAACACAGTCAGGCTTCAGTCCCTCAGCTTTCTTGGGAATTGTCTGATGATTGGTGTATAATGGATAGAAAGGTGCATACAATTAATGTTTAAAATTAAATTTCCAACACCTTTTAAGTATGCTCCAAGAACTGGTTTTCAATTCTTGAGGATGATCGTGATATCATGATAATGCAGACTTTGGGGACACATACCCCTTGATTACTTTATGCAATACTCATCTTCACTTCATAAAACTATTGAATTTTGGAGCATGTATCAATGTTCTATTAAATGATCACACAGCACCTGAGATATTAAAAAATGTTGGGAAACGTGATGTGGATTGTGTCCATTGAATAGCTCCTTTGAATGGATGGGCAAAGCCTTGAACCAATGAAAGGTCTGCCTGACATTGCAAAAGGGCAGAGCACAGGAATGGAATTTATGGGCAATCTTTCTGTGGCAAACATGATGTCATTCTAAACAGATCCCATCTGTCTGCACATGCTCCATAACCCTCTGTTGTCTGCCTGACTATGTGTGTGTGTGTAAATGAGGCTTAAACATTGTTATCTGGTCTATTTCTATCATCTCCCCAGGAGCACATTCCAGTCACCTCGCGCTCTCTCTGTCAAAACAAATGATTTCGTTCACACATATCCTTCAGAGGGTCGCCATTTCAACGTAAAACTATACCCTCCAGTATTTGATATTTCCACCCTGGAGAAGATTATGTGAATATCCTACTCAGAGAAATCAATATATTTTATATAAGTGTGCCTCTCATAATATATACTTCTATCAGGTCACATCTCAGCCTTTGAAGAAAACAGTCCAATCATATAGGAAGCTTCAAGATAGACAGAACAGAGTTATGCAGAGTGAACAGTTTGTGTGCTGCAACTACTTGGCTTGAATATTGAATCAGTATTTTCCCCATATTTTCGTATCTATTCTAACATTAAACCTGATGGTGATCGATGTGCTTCCACATAAAGATACTTGGTAAAGCTGTGTCTACCCACGAATGAAAGGACTTCATGGCCTTGTTCAGGAAGGATTATTAATTGATCCCAGATAGTTCTAAGTCGAGCTGAACTTGCAGAGAAGGTGTGATGATCTACGACATTCCTTGTAAATATTCAATACTAATTACTAGAGATGATACACAGTCTCTGGGGCATTAGTTCTATTCCAGGGAGTCTACCTCACTCCCGATATTGTTAGCGGGCAGTTAATGCCATGAACCCATGGACATTTGTTGACATGCCCTTACAATGATGATGACACACGCTCAGTGATATTCTACACTGACAGATGATCCTAGTCTTACTCTCCCTCACTGTGACCTTTCACATTCAACAGGACAAAACCCTGCACTGTGATGGCTCCCATAATCTTCCCAAGCTGCTTTGAAATAAGGAGAGTTGTAGCAAGAGTAAAACCACAGGCAATGTATGACCCTCTCCAGCTAATAGCACTTCAATAGGAGGCTGTCACAGAATTGCAGAATTGGTCCTGCACATGAGGAGACCATTCACCCCTCTGTGTCTGTACAGCCCACTCAAACGGGCAGCTTCCCCTGATACCAATCCCCTGCTCCTTCTACAGAATGTTGCACACTATTTCAATCCAAATAATGATCCCGTGCCCCTTTGAACGCTTCAATTGAACATGTTTCCATTATATTTCCACACACTTTACCCTAACTACTGACCATGTTTAAAAGCTTATCTTACAAATCACTCATAACCCACATTACACATTAAAAAGTTCCCCTCTCATTTTTCTTGTGATTTCACCAGCAATAACAGCTGCTTCATATCTGTTCTGTACAGCTGGCTCATGATTTTGGAAATCACAATCAAATCTCACCTCCACCTCCTTCCCTTCAGGGAGAACAGTTCTAACATCCTCAACCTGTCGTCATTACTGAACTCTTCCTTTTCTGGTATAGGCTTATACAGAATATTTAGAGCAGTGGATATTTGAATTAACAAAAATATGTTGTTGACTAGCTGTCCTTCCAACAGTTCCATCAGATTAGCAAGCGACATTCTCAATCACAGTTTAATGGCAGAAACCTGCTCACTCAGAATTATGCAGAACTCCAACGGTTATAGTCACTTACCAGGAAGGCCAATTATACCAAGGATCAGATAGAATATGTTCCTGACTGTCTGAATGGGACGGTGCATTTTCTACCAGAAATGATACATTCCTTCAAGTGTCAGGGTGTCAATGTAAATCATATTCTGATATGATCCAATCTCCTTTTATATCACCTGCATGGTCTGTCTCAGGATCTGAGGTTACAGCACTAATTCTGTCGTAATGTTTGAATAAACAGAATGCAGCAACTGGGTTAATTCCCTGAAGTAGAAATATATTTAGAATAGGGAATTAATTTGACTGTCAACCAGGCATTACAACAGGACAAGTCTGATCTAAGAATGAGTAATTATTCATACCCATAACTGTGCTGGAAAGTAATGGAGTTCCTGTTTCTAACATTGCTCACACTGTCCCTCACCATTTTAGAGATGGCCGCTGCAGACGAGGAAGTGCTCTGCAGAGTGTACCATCAAACTGTGCAGTGCCCTGTTGTTAACCAAGCCATTGGACTGGGAGAGCAGCAATGAAAGTGATAATGGTTGGTAATGCTATAATTAGGAGGACAGATAGCATCCTTTGAGTGACAGATAATGGGGTAGTGGCCCAGTGTTATTATCAAAAGAATATTACTCACGAGACCCAGGTAATGTTCCAAGTTGCAGGGTCTGAGTCTCCTCGTGACAGATGGTGAATAAAATCCAATTTTAAAAACTCTGGAATTAAGGGTCGAATGCTGCCCATTGCCGATTGTCAGGAAATAATATCCATCGAGTTCAATAACTTCCTTTCGGGAAGGAAACTGCCATCCTTCCCGTTTCTGACCCACATGCGAGCCCAGACACACAGCAATGTGGTTTACTCCGAACAGCCCTCTCAGCAATTAGGGATGGACAATCAATTCTTTCCGAGCCACTGAATCATTAAAAATATTAGATGGGGGTCTGTGTGTCTGATGCCACTGTGAGGCACAACACAAGTGGAATTGAGAGGATACTGGTGAGGGAACAGGAGGGGTTCATTGTCCTACAGAATCGTAGAATATGCAGAGTGTGTAAGGAGGCCCTTCAGCCCATCGAGTCCACACTGACCTTCGGAAGAGCATCACTCTCAGACCCACCCCATTCCTGTAACCACACAATCCCCATAGGCTAATCCAACTATCTTACATATCCAGGATACAGTGAGCAAATTAGCATTGCCAATCTACCTCACGTTCGCATCTTTGGACTGTGGGAGGAAACCAGAACACCCAGAGGGAGCCACGGAGACACACGGAGAATGTACAAACTCCACACCCCTAAGGTTGAAATCGAATGCAGGATCCTCGCGCTGTGAGGCACTACTGAGTTACCGTGCTGTATCATGGTGCCTGTTAACACCAAATACATCGGCAGGGACAGGCAAGAGGGACTGTTTGGGGAATCTCAGTAATTAGGAACAAAATCTGTTTAAAAAGGAATGTAATTGCTGAATTATTACCAGAAAATGTGTAAAATGCCAAAGACGTGAGAAGATGAGGGAAGTAAACACATGGGTGAAGGAGTGATGTGGGAAAGAGGGATTCACATTCGTGGGGCATTGATGTCTTCATTGGGACAGCATGGGACTGCACCATTTGGACGGGCTCCACCTGAACTGATCTGGGACATAAGGATGTAAGCACTAGGAGCAGGAGTAGGCCGTACGGCCCTTCGAGCCTGCTCCAACATTTATTAAGGTCGTGGCTGATCTATTCGTGGGCTCAGAACCACTTACCCACACTCTCACCGTATCCCTTAATTCCTTCATGTTTTCAAAACATGATCTACCTTTGCTTTAAAAACGTTTACTCAACCAGCGTCAACTGCTTCCCTGGGCAAGGAATTCCATAGATTAACACTCTCTGGGTGAAGAGGTTCCTTCTCAATTCAGTCCGACCTCTGCTCCCTCTAATCTTGAAGCGATACCCTTTTGTCCTAGTTTCACCGGCCAGTGGAAACATCCTCTCTACTTCTATCTCAACCATTCCCAAAGATACACCCACATTCTTCTGAATTCCAATGAATATAATCCCAATTTACTCAGTCTCTCTTCATAAGCCAACCCCCTCAACTCCGTAATCAACCTAGTGCCCCCCCTCTGCACCAACCCCAGTGCCAGTCCATCCTTTCTCAAGTAAGGAGACCCAAAGTGCACACAGTCCTCCAGAGGTGGCCTTCCCAGCACCTTCCCAGCTACAACATTACCCCCCCCCCGCTTTTAAACTCAATCCCTTTCGCAATGAAGGACAAAATTCCATCTGCCTTCCTAATTCCCTGTTGTACCTGCAGACCAACCCTCTGTGATTCACACACAAGGACACCCAGGTCCCTCTGCACAGCAGCATGCTGCAATTTATTACCATTAATTAATAATCCTTGTTCCTGTTACTCCTCCCAAAATGGATGACTGCACATTTATCAACATTATATTCCATCTGCCAGATCTTTGCCCACTCACTCAATGTATCTGTGTTAGAAGATAGAACATTACAGCGCAGTCCAGGCCTTTCGGCCCTTGATGTTGTGCTGACCTGTGGAACCAATCTGAAGCCCATCTATCCTACACTATTCCATTCTCGTCCACATGCCTATCGAATGGCCATTTAAATGCCCTTCAAGTTGGTGAGTTTGGCTCCTGTTGCAGGCAGTGCATTCCATGCCCCTACTACTCTCTGAGTATAGAACCTACCTCGGACATATCTCCTATATCTATCAACCCTCAATTTAAAGCTATGTCCCTTCATTCTAGCCAGCGTCGTCTGAGGAAAAAAACTCTCATTGTCCAAACTATCTAACCCTCTGATTATCTTATATGTCTCAATGAAGTCACCTCTTAACCTTCTTCTCTCTAACAAAAACAGCCTCAAAGTCCCTCAGGCAAAACTGAGGACTGCAGATGCTGGAAACCAGAGTCTAGATTAGAGTGGTGCTAGAAAAACACAGCAGGTCAGGGAGCATCCGAGGAGCAAGAAAATCGATGTTTTGGGCAAAAGCCCTTCATCAGGAATGAAGGCAGGGAGCCTAGAGGGTGGGGAGATAAATGAGAAAGGGGTGGGGGTGGGGAGAAGGTAGCAAAGAGCACAATAGGTGGATGGGGGGTGGGGATGAAGGTGATAGGTCAGAGTGGAGGGTGGAGCGGATAGATGGTAAGGAAGATTAGCAGGTAGGACAGGTCATGAGGACGGTGCTGAGCTGGGTGCTATTGCTATTCTACCCACCTATTGTACTCTTTGCTACCTTCTCCCCAACCCCACCCCTCCCATTTATCTCTCCACCCCGGAGGCTCCCTGCCTTCATTCCTGATGAAGGGATTTTGCCCAAAACGTCGAGTTTCCTGCTCCTCGGATGCTGCCTGGTCTCAAGTCCCTCAGCCTTTTCTCGTAAGACCTTTCCTCCAGACCAGGCAGCATCTTAGTAAATCTCCTTGGAACCTTTTCCGAAGCTTCCACATCCTTCCTATAATGCGGTGACCAGAACTGTGCGCAATACTCCAAATGTGGCCGTACCAGGGTTTTGCACAGCTGCAGCATGATCTCATGGTTCCAAACCTCAATCCCTCTGCCAATAAATGATCACACACCGTATACCTTCTTCATGATCCTCTCAACCTGGGTGGTAACTTTCAGGGATCTGTCTGCCTGGACACTGAGATCTTGCTGCTAATCTACACGACCAAGAATCTTACCATTAGCCCAGTACTCTGCATTCCTGTTACTCCTTCCAAAGCGAATTAACTTCCACTTTTTAACATTAAGCTCCATTTGCCACCTCTCAGCCCATCTCTGCAGCTTATCTATGTCCTTCAGTAACCTGCAACATCCTTCAGCACTATCCACAACTCAACTGACCTTTGTGTCATCTGCAAATTTACTAACCCATCCTTCTATGCCCCAATTCCAGGTCATTTGTAAAAATGACAAATGGCACTGGTCCCAAAACAGATCCTTGCGGTACCCCACTACTAACTGAACTCCAGGATGAACATTTCCCATTGGTCCCAAACCACTAAATCACCCTCAATCCCATGCCTCCATATTCTGTGCAATAGCCTACCGTGAGGAACCTTATCAAACACCTTACTGAAATCCATATATACCACATCAACTACTTTACCCTCATCAACCCATTTGGTCACCTTCTCAAATAACACAATAAGGTTTGTGAGGCAGGACCTACCCTTCACAAAACCATGCTGAGTATCCCTAACCAACTTATTCCTTTCTAGATGTTCATAAATCCTATCTCTTCTTCCCTTTTCCAACACTTTACCCACAACCGAAGTAAGGCTCACTGGTCTATCGTTACCAGGGTTGTCTCTATTCTTCTGCTTAAACAAGGGAACATTTGTTATTTTTGAAGAAGTAACAAAGAAGATTGAGGAGCGCAGAGTAGCAGATGTGATCTATGTGGACATCAGTAAGGCATTCGGCAAGGTTCCCCATGGGAGGTTGATTAGCATGGTTAGATCTGATGGAATAAAGGGAGAACTAGCCATTTGGATACAGAACTGGCTCAAAGGTAGAAGACAGAGGGTGGTGGTGGAGGGTTGTTTTTCAGACTGGAGGCCTGTGACCAATGGAGTTCCACAAGGATCGGTGCTGGGCCCTCTACGTTTAGTCATTTACATAAATGATTTGGATGTGAGCATAAGAGGCACAGTTAGTAAGTTTGCAGATGACACCAAAATTGGAGATGTAGTGGACAGCGAAGAGGGTTAGAGCTGAAAATGTGTTGCTGGAAAAGTGCAGCAGGTCAGGCAGCATCCAAGGAGCAGGACAATCGACGTTTCGGGCATGAGCCCTTCTTCAGGAATCCTGAAGAAGGGCTCATGCCCGAAACATCGATTCTCCTGCTCCTTGGATGCTGCCTCACTTGCTGCACTTTTCCAGCAACACATTTTCAGCTCTGATCTCCAGCATCTGCAGTCCTCACTTTGTCCACCTTTTTCAGTGAAGTGGGTTACCTCAGATTACAACAGGATCTGGACCAGATGGGCCAATGGGCTGAGAAGTGGCTGAGAGTTTAATTCAGATAAATGTGAGGTGCTGCATTTTGGGAAAGCAAATCTTAGCAGGACTTATACACTTAATGAGAAGGTCCTAGGGAGTTTTGCTGAACAGAGAGACCTTGGAGCACAAGTTCATAGTTCCTTGAAAGTGGAGTCACAGGTAGATAGGATAGTGAAGAAGTGTTTGGTATGCTTTCTTTTATTGGTCAGAGTATTGAGTACAGGAGTTGGGAGGTCATGTTGCAGCTGTACAGGACATTGGTTAGGCCACTGTTGGAATATTGCATGCAATTCTGGTCTCCTTCCTATCGGAAAAATGTTGTGAAACTTGAAAGGGTTCAGAGAAGACTTCTGAGGATGTTACCAGGTTTGGAGGATTTGAGCTACAGGGAGAGGCTGAACAGGCTGGGGCTGTTTTCCCTGGAGCATCGGAGGCTGAGGGGTGACCTTATAGAGGGTTATAAAATTATGAGAGGCATGGATAGGATAAATATACAAAGTCTTTTCACCTGGACATGTGAGTCCAGAACTAGAGGGCATAGGTTTAGGCTGAGAGGGGAAAGACACCGAAAAGAGACTTAAGAGGCAACTTTTTCACGCAGAGGGTGGTACATGTATGGAATGAGTTACCAGAGAATGTGGTGGAGGCTGGTACAATTACAACATCTAAGAGGCATTTGGATGGGTATATGAATAGGAAGGGTTTTGGTGGGATATGGGCTGGGTGCTGGCAGGTGGGACTAGATTGGATTGGGATATCTGGTCGGGGTGGATAGGTTGGAGCAAAAGGTCTGATTCCATGCTGTACATCTCTATGACTCTATGACTGTATCCTCCAGTCTTCTGGCACTATTCCTGTAGACAATGGCGACGGAGAGATCAAAGCCAGAGGCTCTCCACTCTCCTCCTCGGCTTCCTAGAGAATCCTAGGATAAATCCCATCTGGCCCAGGGGACTTAGCTCCTTTTACACTTTCCAGAATTGCTAACATCTCTTCCTTATGCACCTCAATCCCATTTAGTTTAGCAGTCAGTATCTCAGGATTCTGCTCGACAACATTGTCTTTTTCTCCTGGCTCTTCTTAGATCTCTCTTTAGGCCCTTCCTCGCTCACTTGTAACTCTCATGCACCCTAACTTAGCCTTCACGTCTCATCTGAACATTAGCCTTCTTCGTCCTCTTGACAAGAAATTCAACTTCCTTAATAAACTCTGGCTCCCGTGCTCCACAACCTCCTCCCTTCCTGACAGGTACATACCTATCAAGGATACACAGTAGCTGTTCCTTGAATACACTCCACATTTCAATTGTGCCCATGCCCTGCCATTTCCTTCCCATCCAATGCATCCTAAATCTTGCCTAATTGTATCATAATTGCTTTTCCCTCAGCTATGACTTTTGCCCTGTGGTATATACTTATCCTTTTCCATCACTAAAGTAAACATAACCGGATTGTGGTCACTATCACCAGAGTGCTCATCTATCTCCAAATCTAGCATCTGGCCGGGTTCATTACCCAATACCAAATCTATTGTGGCCTTGCCCCTTTTTGGCCTGTTGACATACTCTGTCAGGAAACCCTCCTGCACACGTTGGACAAAGACTGACCCATCTAAAGTACTTGAACTATAGTATGCCCAGTCAATATTTGGAAAGCTAAAGACCCCCCTAACAACTACCCAGTCATTCTCACTCCTATTGAGAGCGAGAGCTGCCTATGTTGTTAGTCCCAACATGTACCACACCTGGACCCTCCCACCCCCGCTCCAATATCCTTTCAAGCCGGTCAGCGATGTGCATTACCCTGGCACCAGGCAGGCAACACACCATGTGGGACTCCCGATCCGGCTCACAAGGGATACTATCTATCCCCTATTTATAGAAGCCCCCATAACAACTACTTGTCTTTTTGCTGCCCCCTCTAGAATGGCCTTCTGCACCTTGGTGTCGTGGTCAGCTGCCTCATCCTCCCCACTGTCCTTTTGCTCATCCACACAGGGACAAGTACCTCATATCTGTTGGATAAGGTCAAAAGCTGAGACTCCTCCACTCCTGAGCTCAGGATCCCCCTACCTGCCTCACTTACAGTCACACCCTGCTGTCCCTGATCACTGACCGAATGTGAATTACTGAATCTCCCAGGTGGGACTGCCTCCTGAAACAAAGCGTGCAGGTAACTCTGCCCCTCCCGGATGTGCCGCAATGTTTGAAGCTCAGATTCCAGATCATCAATTCTTCCAGCATCCAACACTTGCTGCAGATGTGGTCACTGCCGTTCACAATGGGATCAGCCAGCTCCCACATCATACAGCTACAGCACAGCATCTGCCCAGACACCTCGACTCAATTAATGTATTAATTTATACAAATTTATGAGTTAAATCATTTCTAGTAGTTCTCTGCTCTGGTCTTATCCAAATGAACAATTAATAGATAAATTAAAAAGAAGTAACTGTTTTAACTAAACACAAGATACAGCAGAAATGTAAATAGAAAAGCCTTACGTTACCAACCCACCAGGGAGCCCTTTGTTTTGGTTCGGGAGGGGAGGGCGGGTGGGAGACACGGCACGTTTAGTGTCTCAGGTTCAGCCGTTGCCCAACATATTCCCAGCAGCCCCTTGGTCCTTGCAGCCACCTCTCGCTCTGCTGCTGTCTGTAAAATAAAGGCTGCTCATGCTCAAGGTCAGTCCTTGAAGTGGGAAATTGACCTTCCCAGTAGCCCCCACCTCACCCTCTGCTTTCAAACTGACCAATCTCCCCTGGCAACAGCAGAATTGGGGAGTGGGAGTGTGGGGACGTGGAGCCGGGAATGTAAGTGACTGATTTAAAAACTTACCTTGAGTGTAGGGGCCCTGCACCTCTGTTTAGCAGCAGGAAGAGCAGGAGTGACGATTCAGGGCTGACAGGAAGGTGAATCATTGATTTAAAAACTTACCTCGTGAATAGACGGAGCGCACGCTGAGCAGGAGCAGACTCGGGACTGCTGGGTAAGGGAAGGAACATATTTGGGTGGTTACTTTAACCGAAACACTACTCAGGTATTGTCTCCTACTCATCCTCATCCTCCAATCAAATATAGATTTCTGTGTGCCAGGTTGGTAAGATAACTTTATTTTTCTTTATTTTTCAGTAGACTTGTTGGGAATTGAGGAAAGTGGGAATAGAGGTTAGGGCAGTTGAATGTTCCTCCTGCAGAATGTGGGAGGTAAGGGTCACCACTCATCTCCTTACTGACTACATCTGCGGGAAGTGCACCCAACTCCAGCTCCTCGAGAACCGCATTAGGGAACTGGAGCTGGAGGTGGGTGAACTTGGGATCATTCGGGAGGTGGAGGGGGTTATTGAGAGGAGTTACAGGGAGGTAGTCACTCCTCAGGTACAAGGAGGAGGTAGATGAGTTACCATCAGGGGACAGAAAGGGAACCGGCAGGCAGTGCAGGGATCCCCTGTGGCTGTTACCCGCAATAACAAGGAAACCATTTTGGATACTGTTGGGGGAGGGTGGGGTGGGGAAATGACTTCCCAGGGGTAAGCAATGGGGCACAGGTCTCAGGCAGAGTCTGTCCGTGTTGCTCAGATTGAAACAGGAACAGGAGCAGAGCATTAGTCATTGGGAACTCCATAGTTAGGGTTAACAGATAAAGGTTCTGGGGGAACAAGAGAGACTCACGGTTGGTGCGTACCCTCCCAGGTGCCAATGTCTCAGATCGGGTTTTCAGGATCCTTGAGGGGGAGGGGGGAGGGGGAGCAGCGCCAAGTCGTGGTCCACATTGGCACCAACAATGTAAGTAGGGAAAGGAATGGGGATGTAATACAGAAACTCAGGAGCTAAGCTGGAAGATTAAAGCTGGTGTGTTAGCTGTGCCACATGTTTGAGGGGGGTGAGGAGTAGGGAGAGAGAGGAGTTGAACACGTGGCAACAGGAATGATGCAGGAGGGAGGGATTCAGATTCCTGGATAATTGGGGTTCATTCTGGGGTAGGAGGGACCTCTACAAACATGATGGTCCACACCTGAAACAAAGGGGGGTGACAGTATCCTGGGGGGAAATTTGTCAATGTTGTCGAGGAGAATACTGAGATACAGGCAACTAAACGAGACAAGATTGAGGTTCACAAGGAGGAGGTGTTAGCAATTCTGGAAGTAATGAAAATAAATAAGTCCCTTGGATGGGATTTATCCTCGGAATCTCTGGGAAGCCAGCAAACAGATTGTACAGCCTTTGGCTTTGATTTTTATGTCAAACTTGTTTACTGGAATAGTGCCAGAAGACAGGAAGGGAGCAAATGTTGTTCCCTTGTTCAAGATGGGAGTAGAGACAACCCTGGTCATTATAGAGCACTGAGCCTTACTTCCGCTGTGGGGAAAGTGTTGGAAAAGGTTGTAAGAGATAGGATTTTTAATCATCTAGAAAGCAGTAAGTTGATTCGGGACAGTCAACACGGCCTTGTGAAGGGTAGGTCATGCCTCACAAACTTATGAATTTATTTGAGAATGTGACCTTACAGGTGGATGAGAGTAAAGTGGTTGAGTTGGTGTATATGGATTTCAGTGAGGTGTGTGATAACATTCCCCACGGTAGGCTACTGCACAAAATACAGAGGCATAGGATTGAGGGTGATCCAGGGGTTTCAATCAGAAATTGGCCAGTTGAAAGAAGATAGAGGATGGTGATTGATGGAAAATGTTCATGTTAGGGTTCAGTTACTAGTAGTGTACCACAAGGATCTGTTTTAGAGCCACTGCTGTTTGTCAGTTTTATAAATGACCTCGATGAGGGTTTAGAAGGATGGGTTGGTAAATGTGTGGGTGACACGAAGGTCGGTAGAGTTGTGGATAGTGCGGAAGGATGTTGTACATTACAGAGAGACATAGATAAGCTGCAGAGCTGGGCTGAGAGGTGGCAAATGGAGTTTAATGCAGAAAAGTGTGAGGTGTTTCACTTTGGAAGGAGCAACAGGAATAAAGAGTACTGGGCTAATGGTAAGATTCTTGGTCATGCAGATGAGCAGAGAGACCTCAGTGTCCCATGTATATAGATTCCTGAAAGTTGCCACCCACATTGATAGGGTTGTTTAGAAGGTATAGAGTGGTTTTATTGACAGAAATTGGGCTTTGGAGCCGGGAGGTCATGGTGCAGCTGGTAAAAACTCTGGTGTGGCTGCAATCGGAGTACTGCATACAGTTCTGGTCACCGTATTATCGGAACGATGTGGAAACGTTGGGAAGGGTGCAGAGGACATTTACCAGGACGTTGCCTGGTCTGGAGGAAAGATCGTATGAGGAAAGGCTGAGGGACTTGAGGCTGTTTTTGTGAGTGATAAGGTTAAGAGATGACTTAATAGCAGCATGCAAGATGATTAGAAGGTTAGATAAGGTGGATAGTGAGAGCCTTTTTCCTTGGATGGTGATGGCTCGTGGGAGGGGAGATAGCTTTAAACTGAGGGGTGATGTATATAGGACAGATGTCAGAGGTAGGTTCTTTACTCAGAGAGCAGTAAGGGCATGAAATGCCCTCCCTACAACAGGAAAAGTCTTGAAAACATTTAAGGGCATTTACATGGTCATTGGATAAACATTTGGATGAAAATGGAATAGTGTAGGTTAGATAGGCCTCAGATTAGTTCCACAGGTCAGTGCAACATCGAGGGCTGAAAGGCCTGAACCCTGCCGTAATGTTCCATATTCTATATTCTATGTTTAAAGTCCCTGAAGCTATCACCCAGCTCATTTCGATGGGGAGGCAGGGACTGTATCGGTCCAAGGATAGTGTCGGTGTGCTCGGAAGGCCATTGGGCTAGAGACTGTCGGCTGCAGTTGGCTCCTCCTCCTGCATCTACAGGACTCCAGCCCTCTGTCCATCCCCCAGCGTTTACACTCACAGCCCCCTTCCAGACGACACAATCAGGGTGCCGCGAGGGGTTTCCGGTCCAGGCTGCCTTGATCCAGCTATCATCTTCTCCCCTCAAAGACCCAATCACAGAAATGGATGCTCAGGGGAAGCGTGGTAAGGTTCCAGTTGACTCAGGCATGACTATTTTATCTGTCCACCCCGTCCGTCTCCACCGTCAGTATACCCAGAATTCACATTGTGGAATCGCTCTCCCAACCTGCTCCCATTCAGACAGGTCAGCTCCAGGTCCAGGAGACATTTGTCATTTCCAAGAATCCAACTGTTTCCCTGGTGGGTCACCAAGTCCTGTGTAAACTTGGGGCTTCGATCCACTGGGTCTGATCAGGGCCTGTTCTTGGAGCTCCCTGATCACTCTGTGGTGTAGGCCCTGAGTTTGCTGTTGCAGTGCTCTCACCCTGTCACACAGGCGCTGGGGTAGTGCTGGCAACGACAGAACCACCCCGTGAACCTCTCCTGTACCCCCTGATAGTGGATTTAGAAGGAAGCACCAATCCCTGCTTCAGCTTTCTCCATCATCTTCTCCTGACATCCCACTCTCCCGTAATTACCCATTGCACGGCCCTTTGGACCCACTCCCTGGTCCCTGATTGAAATGCAAGTCTCATGGCCCCCTTGGTTAGGCCAGTCAGGTCACTAGAGTTGAATGGGTGGGTTTATTTCAGTCCCATGGGCCTAGCTGCTTCCGTCCAGCTTGATACTGTCCAATCAGCTTTCTTCACATTGGGTCCCACCTTGGTGCCCCATGTCACTGTCTCTATTAAGTCCACGCATCAACCTGAGGAAATTGGTGCTAATGATCCAATCCTTGTCTTGCAGTGAATCTCTTAGGGAGACCCATTGTGGGAACTCTCCGATTACTGTATTTCCTGATGAGGCCAGTTGCGTCTGTCTATTGGCCAGTAATGTCACTCCAGTATTAGCCTCACTCGCCCCATGACTATGTGTCCCACCGGTCCTTACATCCATCCACCTCCCCACCCCCGTCCCTGAGGGCACTCCATAAAAATCATGTGGAGTTGGTGGTTCCTCCTCCGCTGCACAGTGTTCCTGTCCGTCCTGGTGCGGTCCTCCCTTGAGGACGTCACTATAGACTGTCCCCTGATGCTGAAATAGACATTCGCCCTTTATTGATGCTCTGCTCTCTCAGGGGGTGGTGTATCCTACTCACAGTCCTGTCATAATCCCATTTTACCCATTCCCATACCGGGCAGGAACAATGAGTGGCGGTTTGGTCAGGATTTGCGTGAAGTAAATCAGATTATTATCCCCATGGCACCGGTCATTCCTGATACCAATGTCATCTTTTCCTCACTCTCCCCCGGATTCGGCTTGTCCCACTGTCATTGACCCCTGCTCGGTGTTTTGCTCCATTCCACTGCATGAGGATAGCCTTCACCTATGGGAAGCCGGGCAGTGTGTGCTGTGACAGGGTGAAGGGATCTGCCTCAGCTCTCTCTGCCTTGGGGCAGCACTGTGTTGTAATATACTAATGACCTCCTCGTCACCTCACGGTCCCACATTGACTGTCAGCGGGACTCTGTGACCTTGTTGATCCACTTAGCCCCCAGTGGGCACTGCGTTTCTGCTGCCAAGATACAAATATGTCATTCCTCGGTCCAATATCGCGGCTGCATCCTGGAGAATGGGACCTGGCACCTGGGTCCTGATCATGTTGCTGCTGTTGTGAATGCCCCATGACCCACCACACAACAGGAGATGCTGTCTTTCCTCGGTATGGTGAGCTATTGAAGCCAATGGGTGCCTGAATATTGGTGCATGGATGTGATTTTGCCTCAGGTTAGCCTGAAGGTTCAGCCTCGTTCCATTGATTGGACCCCGAGCGGCAGTGAGCATTTGAGGAACTCCAGGCTACTCTGACACAGGCCCCAGCGTTGAGCTTCCCTGATTATCAAAAGCCTCTCATCCTCTATGTTGGTGAATGAGAGGGTTGTGCCAATGCAGGCCTTGTCCAAACCCATGGTGCTCTGAAGTGCCCCAGTGGCCTATTTGTCCTCTCAGTTAGCTCCGGTGGTCCAGGGCCTGTGAGCCTGCCTCTGCCCCATCATCGCCACCAAGCTGGAAAAGGCAAACCCCTGACAATCCTGACCTCGTCTTGTTCACTGATGACTCATCCATACATCCTTCCGGAGATCATTCCCTGACGGTTACTCCTTCCAAAATGCTGGAAGTGTGCACTGTCCCATTTGGGACTTCAGCCCAGGTTGTTGAACTCTTTGCCCTTAACCGTACATGCATCGTTGCCATGAGAACATCCGTTAACATTTCCACTGATTCCCTGTGCCTTTGGGGTGGTTCATGACTCAGGTACACTCTGGAAAAATCGTGGGTTTATTACCTCATCCGGTAAACCTACTCAACACTCGACTCTTATCAACGACTTACTGCAGGCAGTACTTTACCCTGTACATGTTGTGGTTGTCAAATGGAAAGGTCATATTACCTTTAAGGGTGTGGAGTCCCATGCCAATGCTGCCACAGATGCTGCTGCCCGTGAGGAGGCTCGAACATGTACAGCCATGGTCCCCTCCTTCATTAAGGTACAAGTCCCCTCCACCATCGACCTTACAGCAGCTCTCCAGGTGCAGGGGACAGCTGCAGGTGCGGAACGCGGGTTCTGGCCTCGTGCTGGATGCTCCCATGATGCCTCTGGTCTTTGGCGCCATCCTGCTGGTAGGGTGGTCTGTCTGTGTACTGTCCTCCATGCCCTTGCCCGGCTGGTGCATGGACAGGGGCGTGTAGGAAAAGGAGGGATGATACATCAAATTTCCCAACAATGGTTTACTCCCAGCATACTGACTACTTTAAAACAAATAGCTGAAACATGCGTCATTTGCCAACAGGACACTCGAGGAAGGACACCTGCACAGTTTGATCATTTCCCGATCCCTGAGGGGCCATTCGGGGACTTGCAGATTGATGTTGTCCATATGACTCCCTCAGGTGGATTAAATACATACTGGGCATCGTCGATATCTTCTCGAGATGGACTGAGACATTTCCCAGCAGAAGGGATGATGCCTGAACAGTAGTAAATGTCTTATTAAAGATATAACTCCCTGATTGAGAATACTGGGACAAATGAATAGTGACGGGATACCCACATTCCTGAGAAATTAGTAACAGCACTGTGTGCAACATTGGGATGTGTGTGGAAGGTTCATAGCCCCGATCAACCCCAGTCCTCAGGAATAGTGGTACAAACCGACAGGATGCTAAAAAATACCCTTCCAAAGACAGTGCCAGGAAACTGGACTAAAGTGGCCTGAAGCCTTGTCTATTAGTCTTCACACCCTCCGAAACCAGGTTAATGGAACCACTGCTCTCAGCCTGTTTGAAACTCTTATGGGAAGACCCCTGACTACTTGTACCTGACCCCCTCTGTCTACATCAGAAATAGCCATGACGTGGCTGGATGAGAAAACCCTACAATGTGCCCAAGCCCTGAGCAAAGCAGCACCGGGAAATCAATCAAAGGTAATAGAGGCCGTGCTGAAACCCCATGGGTCAGACGCACACCCTTCTAGACCAAACCACTTAGTGTATTTTAAGTCTCTTAACAAAAGTGCTCTCTCCTTGGTGGGAGGGACCGTATCAAGTTTTACTGACCACACAAAACTGCCGTTAAATTGGAAGGACAGAAGGCGTGGGTGCACACGGCCAACTGCAACATCCAGAACCCACCAACTCAGCAACTACTGAAGTGAATGATGGGAAATCTGTGGATGTAATTCCTGGGCCTCCTCAGCCTGCAAACGGCTGAACCTAGAGATGTATGGCCTTGTGGAGGGGGGACCAAAAGTACCCATCAGTTCTGTAATGGTGACAGAATACAATGTGTATCACCCTCTAATGCTGTTTTGAGTCAGAATGTACAAGGGATGGGTCAGGGTCTGGGCAGCGTTAACCATCTTTCCTCCACTGCAGTGAGAGGTCAAAAAGGGGACCTGATACTTTGCAATGTTGGTTCTTGGAAGTGAAGTCTCCGCTTTCTGGTGGATTTCCCAGGATTCCCTCGTATTGCTTCTGGGGGATGTGAAGGGAGGTGATGACCCACAAGGAATCTACCCAGAATGCCTGCAGACAGCTTTAGAGACTTCCTTGATCCTATCTGCCAACGACTTCTCATCTCCCCTCCTCGCTCTTCTTCGCTCTCTCTTTAGGTCCTTCCTGGCTAACGTGTAACTCTCAAGTGCCCGAACTGAACATTCACATCTCATCCCGACATAAGTCTCCTTCTCCTGACAAGAGATTCAACTTCTTTAGTAAACCACGGCTCCCTCGCTCGACAACTCCCTCCCTGCCAGGTGTATAATTATCAAGGACACGCAGTTGCTTCTCCTTGAATAAGCTCCACATTTCAATTGTACACATCTCCTGCAGTTTCCTTCCCCACCCTATGCATCTTACATCTTGCCTAATCACATCATAATTGCCTTTTCCCCGTTCTAACTCTTGCCCTGCGGTATATACTTATCCCTCTCTCTCGCTCATGTAAGCATAACCGAATTGTGGTCACCATCACCAAAGTGCTAACCTACCTTCAAAGCTAACACCTGACTGGGTTCATTACCCAGTATCAAATCCAGTGTGGCCTTGCCCCTTGTTGGTCTGTTTACTTACTGTGTCAAGAAACCCTCCTGAACAAATCGGACAAAAGCTGACCCATCTAAAGTACTCAAACTATAGTATTTCCAGTCAATATTTGGAAAGTTAAAATCCCCCATAACAACTACCATGTTACCCTCAGTCCTATCCAGAACCAGTTTTATAATCCTTGCCTCTACATCTTTGGAACTATTCAGAGGCCCATAGAAAACTCCCAACAGGGTGACCTCTCCTGTTTGTAACCTCAGTAGGGGAGCCCTCATCAAACATCCTCTCTGCAACACTAATACTGTTCTTGACTAACAATGCCACCCCACCCCCTCTTTTACCATCTTCTCTACTCTTACCCAAACATCTAAACCCCAGAACCTGCAACAACCATTCCTGTCCCTGCTCTATGTCTCTGAAATGGCTACAACATTGAAGTCCCAGGTACCAATCCTTGCTGCAAGTTCACCCACCTTATTCCAGATGCTCCTGGTGTTGAAGTAGACACACGTCAAACCACCTTCCTGCTTGTTGATGCACTCGTGACCTTGAAACCTTATTTCTGACCTCACTGCTCTCAACCTCTTGGACACTGGAACTACAATATCGATTCACATCGCCTGACTGAATTGGGAGTGTTTAAACTCTCCCAAAGAGCATTCGCAAATATCGTCCCCAGGAAATTGGGATCCCTCTGGTTCAAGTATAAACAATCCTGTTTGTAGAGATCCCACCTACCCGAGGAGGAGCCCCAATTATCCAGGTAGCCAAAACCCTCCCTCCTCCACCCTCCTGTAGCCAAGTGTTCAACTCCTCTCTCTCTGCCTATTCCTTATCTCACTAGCACGTTGTACAGGTAACAAACCAGAGATAATAACTCAGTTTGTTCGAGCTCTAAGTTTCCACCCTTGCTCCCTGAATTTCTGCCTTACATTCCCATCCCTTTTCCAACCTATGTCATTGGTACATCTGTGGACCACAACCTGGGACTGCTCCCCCTCCCCCTTAAGGATCCCAAAAACACGATCCAAGACATCATGAACCCTGACACCTGGGAGGCAACACACCAACCATGAATCTCTCTCATTCCCACAGAACCTCCTCCTATCTATCCCCCTAACTATGGAGTCCCCAGTGACACATGCTCTGCTCCACACCCCCCTTTCCCTTCTGAGCAACAGGGACCTGTGCCAGAGACCTGTACCCCATAACTTACCCCTGGTAAGTCATTCCCCACCACACTCCCCCAATAGTATCTAAAACATATACTTGTTATTGAGGGGAATGGTCACAGGGGAAGCCTGCACTGCCTGATGGTTCCCTTTCAGTCCCCTGACTGTAACCCAGCTACCTTTATCCTGTACCTGAGGAGTGACTACCTCCCTCTAACTCCTCTCAATAACCCCCTCCACCTCCCGAATGATCCCAAGTTCACCCACCTCCAGTTCCCTAATGCGGTTCTCGAGGAGCTGGAGTTGGGTGCACTTCCCGCAGATGTAGTCAGTAAGGACACGAGTGGTGACCCTTACCTCCCACATTCTGCAGGAGAAACATTCAACTGCCCTAACCTCCATTCCCACTATTCTCAATTCACACAGTGACTGCTGAAAAATAAAAAAATAAAAAAAAAACAAGTAACCTTACCAATCTGGCGTACAGAAACTTTTTCTCATCAGAGGTGGAGTAGAGGCGGGAGACACTGTCGAGGTCGTGTTTCAGGGAATGCACCGTGCTATGAAGGTATAGAAGTGTACTGTACCTTTCAGAGAGTGAAGGATGTGGAGAGAGACACTCACGGTGCTGGAGAAGTTACATCGTAACCTTTTAGTCCAGCAGCTAGAGTAGCTGGTTGCCTGGATACAAAAACATACTTGAATTTGACCAGTTTAAATTATACCCCAAATTTACCAAACTGACGAGTATTTTAGAAGGGAAAATGAACAAAAGGTTAGAGGAAACAATTTGTCTGGGATTTGAACTGGTTTAGACAGATTTGAATAAATTTGGGGTGTGAGAAGTCCCAACAGATTTAAACTCTTGCAGGTTAGTGTCCCAGACCTTTACATAAAATGGAGCTGAGACAGTGTGTTTACTTTCAGTGACATGTGGTTGGTTCCATTAAAAGTGAAAGAAATGGCTCTGAAAATTGCTGAAGAGGTTCTGGAGTTTGAAGATGATTCTCAAATTTACCAAGGAAGTTTAGAAGGGAAGAAAAAGGCCATAGCATTAGAATTCCCAAAGAAGTTAGATTTGGATTTCACCAAGAACAAAAATAAAGCTGAAATTGTTCGGGAGTTACTCAAACAATTAGGTGGGTCAGAGAAACAGGTAAGGGGAGTGGGGTAGACAAACTACAATCACAATTGAGGAAAATAGAGGTAGAAGATAAGGGGGAGGGGAGAGGAGGGGGAGGGGAGGGGGAGGTTCTTAGCTGAGCAAAAAGCGAGTGACTTTGAACTTAAGAAGTTGTGACTTAGCAAAGTCAAGTTAACAGGATAGAGATTGAAAGAAGGGAGTGAGTGATTTATACAAATATGGGAAAACTCTATCACGTTTTGATGAGAAAGATGTTGAAGCTTTCTTTATTTCATTTGAAAAATTGGCTCATCAGATAGAGAGGCCCAAGGGTTTGTGGGTAATGCTGGTTCAGACTGAGCTGCTCGGCAGAGCTAGTGAGGGACTTCCTGTGCTGTCAGATGAGGGGACGAGAGATTATGACGAGGTGAAACAGGCTATTTTAAGTGTTTATGAATTGGTAGCAGAAGCATATAGACAGTGGTTCAGAAACACAAAGAAGGAACCAAGTCAGATTTACGTTGAATTTCAAAAAATTAAAACATTTTCATTTTGATAGAAGGACGCGTGCTTTGAAAGTTGGTTGTACTTGAGTCTTCACGAGAGATTATTCTGCTGGAGGAGATTAAAAACTAACTTCCAGAAATGGTAAGAATTCACGTGGAGGAACAGAAAGCTCAGCAAGTGAGAAGGACAGCAGAAATGGCAGGTGAATCCATGTTGGTGCATCAGACAAGCTTCCAGCCAGAATTCCGTCCTGTGAGGGATAGACGTTGGGAGAAGGGCAGATCCTACACTAGGAAAGAATAGAGAACACTGGTAAGAATTTCCCACAGGATAAAGAAGCAGCCGAAGAGGGTGGACAGGAGCTGAAAGGCCTCAGGTGTGTTCACTGTAATGGAGTGGAACACAGAACATTACAGTGCTGGTGGCTTCAGAAGGACACTGGGAAAAGGTGTTTTCATGGCCAGAAGGTGGGACACAAGTCACAGCGCTGGTCGTTAAAGAAAGGCATTGTGGGAAAAGAAGCTAAGCCAGTGGCATTAGTGAAGGGAATAAAGGAGACCCCAAGAGGAGCCGAGGAGCTGCAGGAGAGTGCACAGCCTCAGCAGGGGCTGGGTATGGAGTTAGTACCTGATCTCAACAAAGTATTCGCCTCTGTGGGTAAAGTTTACTCAGAAAGAACAAGGGGAGAAGGAAAAGAAGTTTGAATTTTGAGAGAAACAGGATCTAACCAGTCGCTGATAGTAAAGGATGAGCGAATATTTACTCGTTCTGATCTGTTACCCGAGAGTGTGGTAATTTGGGGGATAGATGGACAGAACTTTAACGTTCCCCCATGTACGATCAGGTTGGAGTGCCAACTCAAGAGTGGGGAAGTTACAGGGGGAGTAACTGACAGAGTGGCAGCACCAGGAATTTAGTTTGTTCTTGGGAATGATTTGGATGGACGCAAGGTGGGAGTGACACCCCTTATTGTGGGGAAGCCCAAGGAAGACCAAGAAACTGGGGAGTTAAAACGGAAATATCCTGGTATTTTTCCAGGCTGTGTAGTAACCGGATCCCTCTATCATACGTCACAGAATGAAGAAGTGAGAAGTAAAAAGAACAACTTCCACCAAAGGAAAGATCCATGATTGAAAAGGAGCTATTGAGTTTGGTGCTGACCTTATGAGATTTTAATGTGTATGTCACGAACAATGTGTCGGAGACGGTTGTAGACACTGACCTCAATCCGCTTATGTTCTCAGAACCCTTTAAGAATGAGACTATTTCGTTGGAGTCTTATGTTACAGACTTTTAATTTAAAATATCATATTTGCTGCGGGTCCTTAGAACGCAATTGCAGATGCATTAGAGAGTTTAGATGAGATTTGTATATATCTGCCACAGCAGCAAGTGTTCCCAATAAACTAACAATACAACACTTGGTTGAACATCCTAATTAGCTCGTTACCTGGGGACAAAAAAAATTATCAAATTCAGCCAGTTTAAATTATATCCCTAAATGCCAACCTCCTGTCAAGTTTAAAATTGAGTATATTGTCAATCTTAAAAGCCAATGATACATTCATCTCAAGATCAAAGAGCATCAGATTGTAATCAGATAAAAAGAGGATCCAGGAGGAGGTGTTAATATTTAATCCCCAGGCTGCTATAACGTCATAGGGCAGGCAGCATTCATCTCAAGTATCCTGGTGCGATGTAGTCAGTGTGGTGACTGGGTTCCTGGGGAGACAGACAGACAGACAGACAGGGAGCACCCCTGGGCCTTCAGGAGCTGCGATGATGTCATTGTGAGGCAATGAATTGCAGCAAAAGCTCACCATTTCCAATTCCCAGGAAAGCAATCAGCGTTATTGGAGATTGGCAACATTCAACTGCAAATCCAACAGCTTGAATTGGAGGCTTTGGCGAGGGATGAAGAGGAAGAAAGATTGTCCCAGGCAGAACCAAAATAAAGAGAAAAGGAAATGAAACAGTTTGAATTACAATTAAAAACAGGAGAAACAAAAGGGAAGGATGGGCCTTACAGAAGAAAAGGAGAAAGAGAGAGCTCTTGTACTTCAGATGTTGGAACATGCAAACTCAAATTTGACTTAAAATGGCAGAGACCGAAGTGAAAGGATTGATGGGGATGGTGGAGAGTGATCACATCATAGCCAAGGGCTGGTGAGGATTGGGTTAATTACAAGGAGGCAGCAAGGACTGTCGATGCTGGACAGTGTTGATAAAGTGTAGAGCTTCACAAGGAATTCATTTGTTTCCAGATTTCTCCTCCCCACACCCCATCCCAGATCCAACCCTCCAACTCGGCACTGCCCTCTTGACCTGACCTACGTGCCAATCTTCCTTCCTACTGACCAATCACAATCACATCCTACCTTAGCCCCCCCTACCTTTCCCCTAGCCCCATGATACATTTCTCAGCCCCCTTCCCTCTCCCCAGTCCTGATGAAGGGTTATGCCTGAAACGTTGACTCTCTTGCTCCTCAGATGCTGCCTGACCTGCTGTGCCTTTTCCTGTGTCACACTTCATTGAATCTATTTCATTATATTCAAGTGTTGCCTCAGTTTGACAAGAAAAATGTAAACAGCTTTTTCATTTCATTGAAGAAAGTGGCTAAACAAATGAAATGGCCAGTGACCATGTGGCTGTTGTTGATCCAAGTGAAGTTGGGAGGTGGAGCTGGCGAGGTATTTGCGTCATTATCAGGGGAGGGATCTGGGGAGTATCAGGTGATGAAAAAGCCACCTTCAGTGCATATGAGCTCCACACAGAAGCTTATAGGCATTTTAGACCCTAAGGAGGGGCCTGTGGTCACAGAGTTTGAAAGGATCAAACAAACTGATTTTGAGTGGGAGCAATGGCTGAGTATAAACGAACCCAGAAGATGACAGCTAAGGTAAGACAGTTTGTTTTAAAATTACTTACCGGTAGCGGGCAGCTGTGTTTCACAGAAAGAGCGGGAGCAGCAGGGGAAGTGATGCTGACCAGAGGGGCAGCCGGGAAGGAAAGCAGTGAGTATATAAATCAGGAAGGCGGCTAAACCCGAGATTCTATACCTGTAGTATCTCCCACCCACCCTCCTCCTCTAACCTCCTTAACTACTCTGGTTTTTTAAGGTAAGGATTTTCCATTTCTTTACAAGTGACTGGTTAAAATTTACTTTGTTTTTGTGTGTGTATATATATATTAATTCTTTTTTAGGAAAAGATTATAGCAGAGAGGTATCAGAAAGAATTCTAACAAACCTGTACAAAATAACAAAGTAATTAACTAAGCAGAGATGGCTGGGCAGGTGCTGTGCTGTAGCTGTATGATGTGGGAGCTGGCTGATCCCATTGTGAACGGCAGTGACCACATCTGCAGCAAGTGTTGGTTGCTGGAAGAACTCTGGATCAGAGTTGATGATCTGGAATCTGAGCTTCAAACACTGCGGCACATCCGGGAGGGGGGAAGAGTTACCTGGACGTTTTGTTTCAGGAGGCAGTCACACCTGGGAGATTAAGTAATTCACATTCAGCTAGTGATCAGGCACAACAGAGTGTGACTGTAAGTGAGGCAGGTAGGGGGAACCTGAGTTCAGGAGTGGAGGAGCCTCAGCCCTTGACCTTGTCCAACAGGTATGAGACTCTTGCTCCCTGTTCGGATGAGGAAAAGGGCTCTGGACAGGATGAGACAGCTGACCACGGCACCATGGTGCAGAAGGCCATTCAAGAGGGGGGAGCAAATAGACAAGTAGTGGTTATAGGGGATTCTATAATTAGGGGGACAGATAGTATCCTTTGCAAGCCGGATCGGGAGTCTCGCATGGTGTGTTGCCTGCCCGGTGCCAGGGTGCGGGACATCTCCGACCGGCTTGAAAGGATATTGGAGCGGGAGGGGGAGGATCCAGTTGTTGTGGTCCACGTTGGCACTAACGACATAGGCAAGACTAGGGTGGAGGACCTGTTTGGGGATTATGAAACATTAGGAAGGAAATTGAAGTACAGGTCCTCAAGGGTCATAATCTCTGGATTATTGTCCGAGCCACGTGCCAATTGGCATAGGGATAAGAAAATTAGGGAAGTAAACACATGGCTAAGGGATTGGTGTGGGAAAGAGGGATTCCACTTCATGGGGCATTGGCATCAGTTTTGGAACGGGGGGGATCTGTACCGTTGGGACGGTCTCCACCTGAACCGATCAGGTACCAATGTTCTAGCGAAGAGGATAAATAGGGTGGTCAGTAGGACTTTAAACTTCTGAGTTTGGGGGGGGGGGTGGGGGGGAGGTGGGGGAGAAGGGAAAGTGAAAGCGACAGGGAGTATGGAGTTAAATGGAAAGATAAGCAGCAGGATAGCATGTGTCCAGGTGGATTTAAACTCGAGACAGACTGGGAATGCAGCAAAAAGGAAGGATAACTTAGGACATCTTATGACTTCCAATATCTCTAATGATAAAGTTAGCTGTTATAACAAAGCAGATGAACTAATGGCACAGATCATAGTGAATGATTATGATGTGGTGGGCATCACGGAGACGTGGTTAAAGGGGGGTCAGGACTGGCAGTTAAACCTCCAAGGATTTTCAACTTATCAAAAAGACAGGGAGGTGGGCAGAGGGGGTGGGGTGGCCTTGTTAGTTAAGAACAAAATTAAACCTATGGCACTGAATGACATAGCGTCGGATGATGTGGAGTCTGTGTGGGGGGAATTGAGGAACCACAAAGGCAAAAAAACCATAATGGGAGTTATGTACAGACCTCCTAACAGTGGTCAGGACCAGGGACGCAACATGTACCAGGAAATAGAGAAGGTATGTCAGAAAGGCAAGGTCACAGTGATCATGGGAGACTTCAATATGCAGGTGGACTGGGTAAATAATGTTGCCAGTGGATCCAAAGAAAGGGAATTCATGGAATGCTTACAGAATGGCTTTTTGGAACAGCTTGTCATGGAGCCCACAAGGGAGCAGGCTATTCTGGACCTAGTGCTATTTAATGAACCAGACTTTATAAAAGATCTTAAAGTAAGGGAACCCTTAGGAAGCAGCGATCATAATATGGTAGAGTTCAGTCTGCAGTTTGAAAGAGAGAAGGCAAAATCGGATATAATGGTGTTACAGTTAAATAAAGGTAATTATGAGGGCATGAGAGAGGAACTAACAAAAAGAGACTGGAAGCAGAGCCTAGCGGGGAAGACAGTAGAGCAAAAATGGCAGGAGTTTGTGGGTATAATTGAGGACACTGTACACAGAGGTTCATCGCCAAGAAAAGAAAGATTATCCGGGGAGGGATTAGACAGCCATGGCTGACAAAGGAAGTCAGGAAATGTACTAAAGAAAAAGAGAGATCCTATAAAGTGGCCAAGAGCAGTGGGAAATCAGAAGATTGGGAAGGCTACACAAATAAATAGAGGATAACAAAGAGAGAAATAAGGAAGGAGAGGATCAAATTTGAAGGTAGGCTAGCCAGTAATATTAGAAATGATAGTAAAAGTTTCTTTCAATACATAAGAAACAAACGACAGGCAAAAGTAGACATTGGGCCACTTCAAACTGATGCTGGAAGCCTAGTGATGGAAGATAAGGAAATAGCAGGAGAACTTAACAAGTACTTTGCGTCAGTCTTCACAGTGGAAGACATGAGTAACATCCCAACAATTAAAGGGAGTCAGGGGGCTGAGTTGAGTATGGTTGCTGTTACAAACGAGAATGTGCTAGAAAAGCTAAAAGGTCTTAAAAATGATAAATCTCCTGGCCCAGATGGGATACACCCTAGAGTTCTGAGAGAGGTGGCTGAGGAAATAGCGGAGGCATTGGTTGAGATCTTTCAAAAGTCACTGGAGTCAGGGAAAGTCCCGGATGATTGGAAGATTGCTGTTGTAACTCCCTTGTTCAAGAAAGGATCAAGACAAAAGATGGAAAGTTATAGGCCAATTAGCCTAACCTCTGTTGTTGGTAAAATTCTAGAATTCATCATTAAGAATGAGGTTTCTAAATTCTTGGAAGAGCAGAGTCTAATTTGAACAAGTCAACATGGATTTAGTAAGGGGAGGTCATGCCTGACAAACCTGTTGGAATTCTTTGAAGATGTGACAAGTAGGTTAGACCAGGGAAACCCAGTGGATGTGGTGCATCTAGACTTCCAAAAGGCCTTTGATAAGGTGCCACAAGTGAGGCTGCTGAGCAAGGTGAGGGCCCATGGTGTTTAAGGTGAGCTACTGGTATGGATTGAGGATTGGCTGTCTGACAGAAGGCAGAGAGTTGGGATAAAGGGACGAAGGGACTGGGGGCATTCTAGCGAAGCTTGCCGATGATACGAAGTTAGGTAGACAGGCAGGTAGTACTGAGGAAGTGGGAAGGCTGCAGAAGGATCTAGACAGTTTGGGAGAGTGATCCAGGAAATGGTTGATGGAATTCAATGTGAGCAAATGCGAGGTCTTGTGCTTTGGCAAAAAGAAATAAAGCATAGACTACTTTCTAAACGGTAAGAAAATTCGTAAAGCTAAAGTACAAAGGGATCTGGGAGTGCTCATCGAGGATTCTCTAAAGGTAAACATGCAGGTTGAGTCAGTGATTAAGAAAGCAAATGCAATGTTGTCACTTATCTCGAGAGGGTTGGAATATAAAAGCACTGTTGTGCTACTGTGACTTTATAAAGCTCTGGTTAGGCCCCATTTGGAGTACTGTGTCCAGTTTTGGTCCCCACACCTCAGGAAGGACATACTAGCACGGGAGCGTGTCCAGTGGAGATTCACATGGATGATCCCTGGAATGGTTGGTCTAACATATGAGGAATGGCTGAGTATCCTGGGATTGTATTCTTTGGACTTTAAGGATTAAGGAGAGTCTTAATAGAAACTTACAAGATAATACATGGCTTGGAAAGGGTGGACGCTAGGAAACTTTTTCCGTTAGGCGAGGAGACTAGGACCCGTGGACACAGCCTTAAAATTAGAGCGGGTCAATTCAGAACAGAAATGCGGAGACATTTCTTCAGCCAGAGAGTGGTGGGCCTATGAAATTCATTGCCACAGAGTGCAGTGGAGGCCGGGACGCTAAATGTCTTCAAGGCAGAGATTGATAGATTCTTGATGTCTCGAGGAATTAAGGGCTACGGGGAGAATGCGGGTAAGTGGAGTTGAAATGTCCATCAGCCATGATTGAATGGTGGAGTTGACTCGATGGGCCGAATGGCCTTACTTCCACTCTGATATCTTATGGTCTTAAACTAACTTTGATCTGTGGATAAGAGCATTGAAAATTGATCTTAGAGAGACAGTTATCGTAGAGGATTTCAAAATTCACTTCCTGAAGTAATGAGAACTGACATGGAAGAGCGAGCGAAGATTGCAAGATAATCATTTGCCTTTTCCGCTGATGAGTTGGCTCATAAATCAAAATTTGGCTTCCAACATCAATTTCAATCTGAGAGGGATAGAAATTATGGAAAAGTGGAAATCCTCACGTGGTTAGGGAAAAGGGACATCTTGTTAAAGATATTAATGATAGGTTTCCTCTAGACCCTGTGGTGAACCATGAGGGGAAAGGGAAGTAAGAAAGTTTTGTTGCAAACGTTTCGTCCCCTGGCTATGAGACATCATCAGTACTGTGGAGCCTCCTGCGAAGCGCTTTGATGTTTCTTCCGGCATTTATAGTGGTCTGTCCTTGCCGCTTCCGGGTGTCAGTTTCAGCTGTCCGCTGTAGTGATTGGTATATTGGGTCCAGGTCGATGTGTCTGTTGATGGAATTTGTGGATGAATGCCATGCCTCTAGGAATTCCCTGGCTGTTCTCTGTCTGGCGTGCCCTATGATAGTAGTGTTTTCCCAGTCAAATTCATGTTGCTTGTTGTCTGAGTGTGTGGCTACTAGGGATAGCTGGTCGTGTCGTTTCGTGGCTAGTTGATGTTCATGTATGCGGATTGTGAGCTGTCTTCCTGTTTGTCCTGGAACAGTTCAGGAACCACGTGTGTGGGGGTAAGTACATGAAAGTTTTCGGTACTTACTGTCTTTAATTTCTGATATGGCTAGGAAGAACTGTTTGTTTAGTGTGTGGATTCTTCTGTAGATGAAGAACAGCAGGGGTCCTTTGCAGGTCTGTCGGCGCTGCCTCGTGCTCCCACGAGGAGGTTGAACAGTTCATCAACTTTACTAACACCTTCCATCCCGACCTCAAATTCAACTGGACTGTCTCAGACTCCTCCCTCCCCTTCCTAGACCTTTCCATTTCTATCTCAGGCAACCGACTCAACACAGACATCTACTATAAACAGACTGTCTCCCACAGCTATCTGGACTACACCTCCTCCCACCCTACCCCCTGTAAAAACTCCATCCCATATTCCCAATTCCTTCGTCTCCGCCGCATCTGCTCCCAGGAGGACCAGTTCCAACACCGCACAGCCCAGATGGCCTCCTTCTTCAAGGACCGCAGATTCCCCCCAAACGTGATCGATGATGCCCTCCACCTCATCTCCTCCACTTCCAGCTCCTCCGCCCTTGAGCCCCGCTCCTCCAACCGCCACCAAGACAGAACCCCACTGGTTCTCACCTACCACCCCACCAACCTCCGTATACAACGTATCATCTGTCGTCATTTCCGCCACCTCCAAACGGACCCCACCACCAAGGATATATTTCCCTTCCCTCCCCTATCAGCGTTCCGCAAAGACCACTCCCTTCGTGACTCCCTCGTCAGGTCCACACACCCCCACCAACCCAACCTCCACTCCCGGCACCTTCCCCTGCAACCGCAGGGAATGTAAAACTTGCGCCCACACCTCCTCCCTCACTTCTCTCCAAGGCCCCAAGGGATCCTTCCATATCCGCCACAAGTTCACCTGTACCTCCACACACATCATCTATTGCATCCGCTGCACCCGATGTGGCCTCCTCTACATTGGGGAGACGGGCCGCTTACTTGCGGAACGCTTCAGAGAACACCTCTGGGACACCCGGACCAACCAACCCAACCACCCTGTGGCTCAAAACTTTAACTCTCCCTCCCACTCCACCGAGGACATGCAGGTCCTTGGACTCCTCCATTGCCAGAACATAACAACACGACGGTTGGAGGAAGAGCGCTTCATCTTCCGCCTGGGAACCCTCCAACCACAAGGGATGAACTCAGATTTCTCCAGTTTCCTCATTTCCCCTCCCCCCACCTTGTCTCAGTCGGTTCCCTCAACTCAGCACCGCCCTCCTAACCTGCAATCTTCTTCCTAACCTCTCTGCCCCACCCCACTCCGGCCTATCACCCTCACCTTGACCTCCTTCCACCTTTCATATCTCCATCGCCCCTCCCCCAAGTCCCTCCTCCCTACCTTTTATCTTAGCCTGCCTGGCACCCTCTCCTCATTCCTGATGAAGGGCTTATGCCCGAAACGTCGAATTTCCTGTTCCTTGGATGCTGCCTGACCTGCTGTGCTTTAACCAGCAACACATTTTCAACTGTGATCTCCAGCATCTGCAGACCTCATTTTTTACCCGTTGATAGAATGCATGCTGATAGATTTCATTGTCATCTCTGTCGTAATATAGGGTCACATGAAGGGGGTCTGCAGGAGGAGCGTAGGGATGCAGCATCTGAGCCCAGGGTTGCCATTGGTTGGATAAAGACTGTATGCCGTTGTTCTGCCCTTCCTCAGGTTCAAGGAGTCCCCAGTATATATCTGCCCACTGCCCTTCTGCCATTGGTGATGTGTCCGGTGACAACATCATTTGGGGTCCAGAGTGAATCATCGACATAGAACAATTAACAGAATAACCATTTGGAAAGGTCACTACGAGTCCGTCTGGTCCGCACAAAACCGAGACCCCCACATCTCACCAGCAAGTCACGTCCCATCAAATTCACAGGGCATGCAGGTGATAAAACATATTGATAAAAAGTCTGTCCGGCCACTGATGTGATCAGTGGCGATGTCAAAGGCAGAGTTTTTAGTATACCCGAGAACCCTACTAATTGGACACAAGAGGATGAAATGTTTGACTGAGGTAGATCACAAATGATAGTAGAAAATCTGGCACCTGTGTCAACCAAAAAAGACAAATTCCTGTCCATTACCCTCACTTGCATATAGGGGTCTGCCAACCCCATATGTCCCTGGGTTCTTGGGCCCCGTCAATATTCGTATCCCTGCCCTTCCGGGATAGTTTGGGGGAACTGTCCTTGTACCGGGGCTGCAGCTGCATTTGGGACTTGGTACGGCTGAACAGCCTGTTGAAAAGGAGGCTGGTTTGAGGGGACATACCGTCCTCGGATCAATCCCGGGCTTCCCTGGGGCCCCTACAGCAGGGAACAAGTTCTTCTCCAATGCCCAGGTTGGCCACATTCAAAACAGGTGGAGGATGTCTGACCTCTGACTCCTCCACGGCCCCTTCCTCTACCACACATTCCTCCTGGAACACCTACTGACCTGCCCCCATAAAGGGGGTAGTATAGCATCGAATCAGGTTTGGGTCTAGACTCAGCAGATTGGTTTTGTGGCGACGGCTGCTGAACCATCTGACTAGTCGTCTTTTGGGAGGTCGTCTTTGTTTCATTAACCTTCCGTCTAGCCTCATCAAGCTGTAACTTCAGCAACTGCACTTGTGCTGACTCATTACTCTGTTTATCTTCTTCCTGTTTTGTCCTATATCGCTTCATATGATGCATCAAGTGTTTTTCCCACTCTTCTGTGGAACACCCTGGGATATCAGGATTACTCTCAATTGCCTCTTACTTCCTTAGGCATCCCTGCCATAACGGCATTCCTAAATACGTGGTCTGTAGCTGACCTGACCCTGGCTGGCTCCCCGTAGTATCTGTCCACGTGCCTTTACATCTAGCCAAAATGGCAAGCATCTCCTCGCCCTCCTTCATTGTGAAGGTGAGCGAGTGCATCGCTCCCGGTGGAATCGGGAATCTATCCCTCATTGCCCTTCCCACACAGGTGGCATGCTGCACAAACGGGTCCGAGTCAGGTACTAAGGTGGTCCCCGCAGACACTTCACTCTGCTGTCCCTCCCACATACTCAATTGTTTGCCCAATAATGCCCTCCAATCACCCATGGCCAACTTGTGGCCTAGTGTGTATTGGCAAAATTTAGTCATCCAGGGTCCACCTCCCTCCATGGGCGGGGGCAGTTTATCCAAGATACAGTTCATATCCATATAGGTAAAGGGCTGATACAGATCCCCTGTAAAAGAGCCTTTATAAACTAGAGGCAGTTGGTGATATATTATATGGGCTTCCGCAATGTCTCCCCCCGTCGCATATCATAACTGTTTTCAAACGGAGCTGTACCCCTGATGGGCCCTGTTCAGTATGCATGGTAAGTGAGCCTTTTAAAGTGACAGGGTACGTGTTTGGACCGTCCCCTGGGCGGGACTCATCGTCTTCACTATCTGTGCTACTCCTTGACTCCTCCTCATCCCAGTTTTCCCTATTTCTTTCTTCCCTTAAATCTCTCTTTCTTTCCCTTCACATGCTCTACAACTTCTAATCTAACTTGCTCTTCTGCTTTTCCCAAAAACGGTGACAATTTCTTCCTCTCCTCATCTTTAGGGACTTTGCCCTGGTTTTGTAAATCTTCCCAAATCTTCCCATATTTCTCCATCATTGTTTTTTGTTTGTTCTTTGCAAGCCCACTAATTAACTGACTTCTATCTTTACCCCACTGCTGTTTTACAGACAACATTAAATCAGAAGAACATCCTGTTTTCTTCACACTCTTTATCAAATTCCCTACCATTTTATGTATTTCTGTTGTTTTTAATCCTCCTGTCCAATAACCAATCAGTTTATATTTAATATAGCTGAGCACCCAACCCAATCAAAAACAAATCCGGTTGCCAGTCAGTCTATATAAAATACACCCGAGCAACTGACCCTTACAGTTAGTTATCAGCAGTCTCGTTATCACCTTTAGGCTTCTACTGCCTACTCTCTCTCGCTGAGACACCACCGTCTTTGTCTCAGAGACACCAGTGGCTTCTCTGCCACCCTCTGTATATTCCCCAATATCATTTTTTTTAAAAAAACTTACAACACATCAATCATAAACCAAATTTTGTGAGCAGTGTTTCTATGAGATCCTACTCAAAGGACTTTAAACCCTCTCACACTTACGTACCTTGGTGCTTTTATGAGGACTCTTACCCCATGGGACTTTAAACCCGTACGTATTAATTCAATTACTATTACTAGGACACTTGCAGTCTAATGACAACAATCAATTTCGTATCTCCAATTGCAGAACTTCGATATAAACAGGTGTCTGCTCACCATTTTTTTAATGCAGCGCCGCTTGTTGTCATCAAACGTCAGTTGTCCGTTTCTATTTTTCTCTCTTTTCCGTCACTTCTCCATCTGGATCACGTCGGGGTCAGCAATTTGTCGGACTTAGGTTCAATCTACCAACTTACTTTCTTCTGTGTGTGAGCCCACTCCTGCGTGCTCTTTAAATAAAGTAATAGGAGAAGATATTCAATCTTACACTTTTAGTTTTATTCTAGCAATAAGTGGATAAAGTATACAGAGCTCTGGGTCTAAACCTTTCTGTCCCTGACAAACTACTAAGTAAGTCAGTTCACAAAGAATAAAGACCTATTCCTATCCCTGACCCAGTCTTTTATACAATACAAAACATCATACCATCACTCAAGTGAGATTGTCTTCTAATTGGCTGTTGCTCTGACTCCATTCCCCGCCTCCTCGCATTCCTGGATGTCCATTGCCTCCTTTGTCCCTGGAAAGGAGCACCACGCGGCCTCCTTTCGGCGCGAAACGACAGACTCGCACACTTCCAGGGTGCGAAACGGCCGATCATGTGACCTCCCGGCACTCTTCCGGAGCGCGAAACGGGAGACCATGTGACCGCACCCGCGCCTCGGAGCATCATGTGATCATCCTCTGTGCACACTTCACAGGATCAAGTGACCTCCGAACGCCAAGGACACGCCCACTCGCTTTATTCTACAATTTATTCTACAAGTAAGCCATATATATATTTACGCTCTCTAGCCAGTTTGTGTGATGGTGTCCCTGGTAGCGATACGATGGGTCTGAGTGGGATGTCTGGTTTGTGCACTTTAGGTAGTCCATAGAATCTGGGGTGTTGTTGCTTTCAGGTTTCATTCTCTGTAGGTCAGACCTGGTTATCTGTCCGTTTTTGTTGTAGATTCCTCAGTGTGTTGTTTATCCTATTGGTGAGCTGTGGGGTGGGGTCAAACTCCCTCTGGTGGTAGGTGTTGGCATCTGCAAGTAGTTGTTGTGCCTTTTGGATGTACTCTGCTTTGTCATCCCACTCAGACCCATAGTATCACTCCCAGCATCACACAAACTGGCTGAAGAACTACAGCAGAAACTGAAACACCTGATCAGCGGATCCAGACACTCTATACAGTCAACACAAGAATTCTTGGACATCATCAGAAATATACACGTAGACAAGGAATAAACCATGGTCTCATTCGACGTAACGGCACTGTTCACCTCTATCGACAAAACCCTAGCCAGAGAAACAATAACCAACCTGCTGGACATACAGAACAGACAACAAGACCAGAAACCCATCAACAGAGACTGCATACTTCAACTACTGGACCTGCGCCTTACAACACTTCGCATTCAACAACCAAATATATGAACAAATCAACGGCACACCCATGGGCTCACCCATCTCTGGACTCATAGCAGAAGGGGTTAATGCAAAGGTTACATCAAACACTCTAACCACAAATTCAACCCAAACTCTGGGTCAGATATGTAGATGATACCTTTGTAATCATTAAAACACAGAAATAGAGAACACACGCTGGATCATCAATGCCACACTCACAGGAATCCGATTCACTAGAGAGGAAGAAAAGGACAACCAACTCCCATTCCTAGACGTGATGGTACAGAGAACACCGAACGGAGAATTCACCACAAAGGTATACAGGAAAGCCACATACACAGACCAAGTCTTAAACTACGAAAGCAACCACCCCAACACACACAAAAGAAGTTGCATCAAGACACTGTTCAAAAGGGCCACAACACACTGCAGCACACCAGAACTGCAAAAAGAGGAAGAAGAACACCTATACAATGTATTCGCCAAAAATGGACACCCCCGCAATTTCATCAACAGATGCCTAAGGGAAAGGCAACGGAACGAGGACATGCCGCAACCCAAAGGACTGGCCACACTCCCATACATCAGGAGCATTTCCGAACTGACAGCCAGACTGCTGCGACCACTAGGACTCATAACAGCACACAAACCAACAGCCACTCTCAGACAACAACTCACCAGGATGAAGGACCCGATACTCAGCATGAGCAAAACCAATGTAGTGTACGAACTCCCATGCAAGGACTGCACAAAACACTACATAGGACAAACAGGAAGACAGCTAATGATCTGCATCCATGAACACCAACTAGCCACGAAACGACACAACCAGCTATCCTTAGTAGCCACACACTCAGATGACAAGGAACATGAGTTTGACTGGGACAACACTACTATTATAGGACAAGTAAAAAGTGAGGTCTGCAGATGCTGGAGATCAGAGCTGAAAATGTGTTGCTGGTTAAAGCGCAGTAGGTCAGGCAGCATCAAAGGAACAGGAAATTCGACGTTTCGGGCACAAACCCTTCATCAGGAATAAGGAAAGTGTGTCCAGCAGGCTAAGATAAAAGGTAGGGAGGAGGGACTAGGGGGAGGGGCGATGGATGTGGGATAGGTGGAAGGAGGTCAAGGTGAGGGTGATAGGCCGGAGTGGGGTGGGGGCGGAGAGGTCAGGAAGAAAATTGCAGGTTAGGAGGGCGGTGCTGAGTTTGAGGGAATCGACTGAGACAAGGTGGGGGAAGGGGAAATGAGGAAACTGGAGAAATCTGAGTTCATCCCTTGTGGTTGGAGGGTTCCCAAGCGGAAAATGAGGCGTTCTTCCTCCAACCGTCGTGTTGTTATGTTCTGGCAATGGAGGAGTCCAAGGACCTGCATGTCCTTGGTGGAGTGGGAGGGAGAGTTAGTGTTGAGCTACGGGGTGGTTGGGTTGGTTCGTCCGGGCATCCCAGAGGTGTTCCTTGAAGTGTTCCGCAAGTAGACGACCTGTCTTCCCAATATAGAGGAGGCCACATCGGGTGCAGCGGATGCAGTAAATGATGTGTGTGGAGGTACAGGTGTGTGGCGGATATGGAAGGATCCCTTGGGGCCTTGGAGAGAGGTAAGGGAGGAGGTGTGGGCGCAAGTTTTGCATTTCCTGCGGTTGCAGGGGAAGGTGCCGGGAGTGGAGGTTGTGTTGGTGGGGGGTGTGGACCTGACGAGGGAGTCACGAAGGGAGTGGTCTTTGCAGAACACTGATAGGGGAGGGGAGGGAAATATATCCCTGGTGGTGGGGTCCGTTTGGAGGTGGCGGAAATGACGGCGGATGATACGCTGTATACGGAGGTTGGTGGGGTGGTAGGTGAGAACTAGTGGGGTTCTGTCCTGGTGGCGGTTGGAGGGGCGGGGCTCAAGGGCGGAGGAGCGGGAAGTGGAGGAGATGCGTTGGAGGGCATCGTCGATTACGTCTGGGGGGAATCTGCGGTCTTTGAAGAAGGAGGCCATCTGGGCTGTACGCTATTGGAACTGGTCCTCCTGGGAGCAGATGCGGCGGAGACGAAGGAATTGGGAATATGGGATGGCGTTTTTTCAGGGGGCAGGGTGGGAGGAGGTGTAGTCCAGGTAGCTGTCAGTCGGTTTATAGTAGATGTCTGTGTTGATTCGGTCGCCCGAGATAGAAATGGAAAGGTCTAGGAAGGGAAGGGAGTAGTCTGAGACAGTCCAGGTGAATTTGAGGTCGGTATAGAAGGTGTTGGTGAAGTTGATGAACTGTTCAACCTCCTCATGGGAGCACGAGGCAGCGCCGATACAGTCATCGATATAGCGGAGGAAAAGGTGAGGGGTGGTGCCAGTGTAGTTGCGGAAGATGGACTGTTCCACATATCCTACAAAGAGACAGGCATAGCTGGGGCCCATGCGGGTGCCCATGGCAACTCCTTTAGTTTGGAGGAAATGGGAGGATTGGAAAGAGAAGTTATTCAGGGTGAGGACTAGTTCAGTCAGTCGAAAGAGGGTGTCAGTGGAAGGGTACTGGTTGGTGCGGCGGGAAAGGAAGAAGCGGAGGGATTTGAGTCCTTCGTGATGGGGGATGGAGGTGTACAGGGACTGGATGTCCATCGTGAAGATAAGGCGTTGGGGACCGGGGAAGCGAAAATCAGGGAGGAGATGGAGGGCGTGAGTGGTGTCCCGAACGTAGGTGGGGAGTTCTTGGACTAAGGGGGCCAGGACCGTGTCGAGGTATGCAGAGATGAGTTCGGTGGGGCAGGAGCAGGCTGAGACAATGGGTCGGCTGGGGCAGTCAGGTTTGTGGATTTTGGGCTGGAGGTAGAAATGGGTGGTGCGGGGTTGTGGGACTATGAGGTTGGAGGCGGTGGATGGGAGCTCCTCTGAGGTGATGAGGTTATGGATGGTCTGGGAGATGATGGTTTGGTGGTGGGAGGTGGGGACATGGTCAAGGGGGACAAGCCCTTATAGGACAAGCCAAACAGAGAACAGCCAGGGAATTCCTAGAGGCATGGCACTCATTCACAGATTCAATCAACAAGCACATCGACCTGGACCCAATATACCGGCCACTGCAGCGGACAGCTGGAACTGACAACTGGAACCGGCAGATAGAAATCACTATAAATGCCAGAGGAAGCATCACAGAAGTGCTTCACAGGAGGCTCCCAAGCACTGAGGATGTCACCTAGACAGGGGACGAAACGTCTGCAACACAAATTCCCAGCTTGGCGAAGCGAACCACAACAATGAGCACCCGAGCTACAAATCTTCTCCCAAACTGTGTAGTTAATCTTGCTCGGCAACATTCACTTTTAGCATGATACTTGTTTTCCTTGTTGAACTTTTATTCTTCAATGTTTCTATGTCTATCCAACCTTCTGACCTCTCACCTATCAGTGTGCAACAATATAGGTTTCAATTCAGAGCTATTATTTTCAGCCAGGGATTGTGAGTGTTTTCCTTGGGTTTTGTTTTTTTCACGCGACAGAAATTATTTTTGTGGTGTATTCTAAAATATTTACTCAAGTGTTCATTATGGCACCATTATTAGTTAGTCCTTTAAGTGATGTACCAGCTCACTTTAATTAGTTCTGTTTTTAGCCTTCATAATTGTCCTTATTTAATTTAATACTAGTTTTAAGCCCATTGTTTGTGACCTCAAAACAAATACAACATTCAGAAGATGATCACTACTATCTGAAGTCATTATTTAATCAAATCTCGTGGCACAACACCAGATTTACTGAACCAATTTAATTCTCTTTCTCCTAGAAATGTGTCTAAATCTTCCTGCTAACTTACATTAATAGAAGAAAAAAAATGAGAATTGCAAAGTACCACAGAGGAAAATTCCAAGGCAGAAAGACCTGTTCTCTGATTTAAAAAAAAACCTCTCCTTGCCTTTTACCTGCGTTAGTGATGAACTTCCCGAAAGCTTTCTAATTTTAAACAAAGGTTTATGAGTGAGTAAAAAGTGAGGTCTGCAGATGCTGGAGATCAGAGCTGAAAATGTGTTGCTGGTTAAAGCACAGCAGGTCAGGCAGCATCCAAGGAACAGGAAATTTGACGTTTCGGGCCAGAGCCCTTCATCAGGAATCATGTGTGAAACTACTTTTTGCCCAGTGATAACTCTTTTTATCTCTCTGACTGTTAATGCATTGTAGCTTAAATAATCCCGTGTGTCTTCTGTCCCATTCTGTTCCAATTTCCATTCAATAGAAATTGAATTGAATACAATATTGAAACCAACAGCAATCTGTCCTTTTGTTCTTGATGCTGTCAGTGTGAGTTCACCCTCACAGGCAGGAAGATTGATAACAGGAAAGTGGCACCTGGTGTGTCATTCTCAGCTGACACATAACTTGCTGTTTCTCAGTTCCTGCAGCAAGCCACACATCTCATTTCTGATCACATAATAAGTCCTGGGGATACAATCTGGAGGAAACATTTGCCAATGCGGCTTATATCAGGACAAAATGTGTGACACGATCACATCGAGGTGACATTTACAAAGCGATCTGTCAATCTCTTTCACATTCCAATTCTAGACCATGTAGCAAGCTCATTTGATTCTCCAAGATCTGGAATACACTGACTGCACCTTTTAATGTCTTTGGTCTTGTACATTTTGTTACTCTTTCTTTAGATTTCATGTTCTAGATTAAGTTTCTGCCTTCTGTATCCATTACTTCCCCAGCCGAATACACTCCACTTGATCTATTTCCTAGATTTTGATAAACTAAACAAAGGCAAAGAATACATTCTTCTGTCCAGTCAGGTATGTCTGTCAGTTAGATTACCAGTACAATATATGGACAGATCACCTTTTCTGTATCGAACTCTGACTGACACTGAATTCAAATAGAGCACAACACTATACTTTTAAACTTTGCAAATCCTGTGTTTGAAAGACAGAGGATTAATTATTTTCTCAATTCTTTCAGAAACTAAGACTAAAAATTCCTAATTTTAAAAAAGTTTAAAATATTATTGAAATTTGTGATCCTAGCATTTCCTTCAGTCAGCTTCTTGTGTTTAAACTTTTTAGTCATATTTTGCTTCAAGTAGAAGATTTAAACAGTGGTTTCTCTGAGTTACCAGCCATGGCCCTCGCACGTTCCTAATAATTGCAAGGTGTTGATATGACCCAGAACAAGCAGATTGTTTTCTGTTCCTGTTCATTTACAATGGAGAAATATAAAATAACCGAGACAGAATTTGGGATGACATTAACAGGATTTATTTTGATATCAGCAGGAATAGAGCATTTTGACATCATACACACACAGTCTAGAGTGACTCACTTTCTGAAAAAGCAACTCCAGTGATAGAAGCTGTTACCAGACTGAGTTCGGTCACTACTGAGACAAAGTGCACCATATATTGGATATAGTCTGGAGTGAAATAAATAAAGAAACATTCTTAGCCCACGACCAAGACAAGGTGTATTAAATATAAACAGACAAAGATACAAGTATTTTAGAATATGATAAATAAGTAATTTATGGTGTATTGAAATGGAAACAGTGACAGGAATTTGTGTCTCTACATTTTTCCTCACTAAATTAATCATTTCAAAAATGTCTATGCTAAACGTGGCAGGATGCTTTATGTGTGGGGTATAGCTCAGTGACAGAGCATTTGACTGCCGATCAAGAGGTCTCAAATCTGGGTGCCCCCTTTATACCTTCCCTACACTTGAGCAGTTTTTCAAGGATCTTCCATTTCTCATTCTGCACAGGGAACACTTTGGAAGGGGTGTTTTGCGGGCAGCACGATGGCTCAGTGGTTAGCAGTTCTGCCTCACAGCACCAGGGTCCCAGGTTCTATTCCAGCCTCAGGCGACTGTCTGTGTGGAGTTTACATCTCCTCCCCGTGTCTGCATGGGTTTCCTCCCACAGTCACAAAGATGTGCAGGTTAGGGTGAATTGGCCGTGCTAAAATTGTTCATAGTGTTAGGTGCATCATTCAGAGGGAAATGGGTCGGTGTGGGCTGGCTGGGCTGAAAGGCCTGTTTCCACACTGTCTAAATTTCATGTATTACTCATCGACCCATTCCACGAACCTTGCGAGATACTTATTAAATCCTGAATTATCATCTTCCTGATTCACAATGTTTACTAGTTTCATGTTATAGCAAATTGCGAAGTTGTGCACTGTACACCAACATCTTAGTCAAAAATATAAATAAAAGCAATCACAGATCCAAACATTTATAAAATATTACTATAGTCTTTCTTTGGACTGAAAGCAACTGTCCCCTTTGATCAATGATTTCTAAAATGTGCTCGCATACCTGTTGTGAAGGACGTTTTCAAATAATGTTTGAAATGCAAATGGTTCACATCAATTCAGATAAATTAACATTTCATGTGTTACCCAACACAAAAAAAATCCAACAAGTTGGTTCATACAAGTTACTCTGAGCAAATCTATGATGGATTATTTTATCAAAAAAAATCATTTCCAATGCCACGAGGGCTCATCTGTCTTCTGTGCAATGTTCTGAATTTTAAGTTACATCTAACTGCAGATGAAGTTGGTGATCTGTTTACAAGTACGGTGTGGACCTTTCATTTTGTTAATTTATATTGCTGATTTTAGTTGAGTAAAGGGATGTTGTCCCAGGTATTGTCTGGGACCATCAATCAGACTATTAATTTTCATATCACTAGACAGAGTGTTGGGTGGAGTTTATTGATCTGTGATATTGTTGAAATGAAACCTTGGAATATTTCCAGTATAAATGATGTGAATCAAAACCTCTGAATTAGAGAAAGTAGGAAAGATGGATTTAGAGTATTAGAAAGTTTTCATGACAGTGAAACAGTCAAACAGGGCAGGCAAGGACAAAGCAGAGAACAAGGTAGGACTGATAAATTAAACTGCATTTATTTAAATGGAAGGGGCCTAATAGGGAAGGCAGATGAACTCAGGGCATGGTTAGGAACATGGGACTGGGATATCATAACAATTACAGAAATATGGCTCAGGAATGGACAGGACTGGCAGCTTAATGATCGAGGATACAAATGTTACAGGAAGGATAGAAAAGGAGGCAAGAGAGGAGAGGAAGTGACGTTTTTCATAAAGGATAGCTTTAAAGCTGTATTGAGGGAGGATATTCCCAAAATTGCATCCAGGGAAGTTATTTGGGTGGAACTGAGAAATGAGAAAGGGATGAATAGTCAGAGAGAAATTGAGAAACAAACTTGTAAGGAGATCTCAGCTATCTGTAACAATAATAGGGTAGTTATGGTAGGGGATTTTAACTTTCAAAACATCGACTGGGACTGCCATAGTGTTAAAGGTTTGGTGGAGAGGAATTTGTTAAGTGTGTACAAGAAAAATTTCTGATTCAGTATGTGGATGTACCTAGAGAAGGTGCAAAACTTGACCTACTCTTGGGAAATAAGGCAGGGCAGGTGACTGAGGTGTCAGTGGGGAGTACTTTGGGGTCAGCGACCCCACCAACTATTAGATTTAAAATAGTGATGGAAAAAGATCGACCAGATCTAAAAGTTGAAGTTCTAAATTGGAGAAAGACCAATTTTGACGGTATTAGGCAAGAACTTTCAAAAGCTGATTGGAGCAGATGTTCGCAGGTAAAGGGACGGCTGGAAAATGGGAAGCCTTCAGAAATGAGATAATGAGAATCCAGAGAAAGTATATTCCTGTCAGGGTGAAAGGGAAGGCAGGTAGGTATAGGGAATGCTGGATGACTAAAGAAATTGAGGGCTTGGTTAAGAAAAAGAAAGAAGCATTTGTCAGGTATAGACAGGATAGATCGAGTGAATCCTTAGAAGAAATAAAGGCAGTAAGAGTATGCTTAACAGGGAAATCAGGAGGGCAAAACAGGGATATGAGGTATGAGGTAGCTTTGGCAAATAGAATTAAGGACAATCCAAAGGATTTTTACAAATACATTAAGTACAAATGGATAACTAGGGAGAGAATAGGGCCCTTCAAAGATCCTGATGAAGGGCTTATGCCCGAAATGTCGAATTTCCTGTTCCTTGGATGCTGCCTGACCTGCTGCGCTTTTCCAGTAACACATTTTCAGCCCTTCAAAGATCAGCAAGGTAGCCTTTGTGTGAAGCCGCAGGAGATGAGGGAGATACTAAACAAGTATTTTGCATCAGCGTTTACTGTGGAAAAGAACATGGAAGATATAGAATGTAGGGAAATAGATGGTGACATCTTGAAAAATGTCCATATTATACAGGAAAAGTGTTGGATGTCTTGAAATGCATGCAGGTGGATAAATCCCCAGGACCTGATCAAGTGTACTCTAGAATTCTGTGGGAAGCTAGGAAAGTGATTGCTGGGCCTCTTGCCACGATATTTGTATCATCGATAGTCACAGGTGAGCTGCCGGAAGAGTGGAGGTTGGCTAATGTGGTTAAGAAGGGTGGTAAGGACAAGCCAGGGAACTATAAACCAGTGAGACTGATGTCAGTGGTTGGCAAGTTGTTGGAGGGAATCCTGAGGGACAGGATGTACATGTATTTGGAAAGGCAAGGACTGATTAGGGATAGTCAACATGGCTTTGTGCGTGGGAAATCCTATCTCACAAACTTGATTGAGGCATTTGAAGAAGTAATAAAGAGGATTTGATAAGGGCAGAATGGTAGATGTAATCAATATAGACTTCAGTAAGGCGTTCAACAAGGTTCCCCATGGGAAACTGGTTAGCAAGGTTAAATCTCACAGAATATAGGGAGAACTAACCATTTGGATACCGAACAGGCTCAACGGTGGAGGATTATTTTACAGACCGGAGGCCTGTGACCAGTGGAGTGACACAAGGATTGGTTCTGGGTCGTCTACTTTTTGACATTTATATACATGATTTGGATGCGAGCATAAGATGTATAGTTAGTAACTTTGCAGATGACACCAAAATTGAAAGTGTAGTGGACAGTGAAGAAGGTTACCTCAGATTCTAACCAGATCTTGATCAGATAGGCCAATGGGCTGAGAAGTGGCAGATGGAGTTCAATTCAGATAAATGTGAGGTGCTGCATTTTGGGAAAGCAAATCAGAGGAGGACTTACACACTTAATAGTAAGGTCCTAGGGAGTGTTGCTGAAAAAAGAGACCTTGGAGTGCAGGTTCATAGCTCCTTGAAACTGGAGTCGCGGGTAGATAGGATAGTGAAGAAGACATTTGGTACACTCTCCATTATTGGTCAGAGTAATGAGTACAGGAGTTGGGAGGTCATGTTGCAGCTGTATAGGGCATTGTTCCAACAGTGGCTTAACCATTGCATGCAATTCTGGTCTCCTTCCTATTGGAAAGATGTGAAACTTGAAAGGATTCAGAAGAAATGTACAAGGATGTTGCCAGGGTTGGAGGATTTGAGTTCTAGGGAGAGGCTGAGCTGGCTGGGGCTGTTTTCCCTGGAGTGTTAGCAGCTGAGGGGTTACCTTTATAGACGTTTACAAAATCATGAGGGGCATTGATAGGATAAATAGACAAAGTCTTTTCCCTGGGCTGGGGGAGTCCAGAACTAGAGGTCATAGATTTGGGCTGAGAAGGGAAAGATATAAAAGAGACCGAAGGGGCAGAGGGTGGTACATGTATGGAATGAGCTGACAGAGGAAGTTGTGGAGGTTGGTACAATTGCAACATTTAAAAAGGCATTTGGATGGTTTCATGAATAGGAAGGGTTTGGAGGCATATGGGCCGGGTGCTGGCAGTTGGGAATAGATGGGGTTGGGATATCTGGTTGGCATGGATGTGTTATGTTATTCAGGTGGATATCCTCAATAGGTATGGGTTACTACCGGATTAAACTACAGTACCTCGGGCATATACCTGAGGCCGTTACCTGTCAAGTTTACCAGTCGTCCCTATTGACTGTATGGTCCTGATAGCTACAAACTCGGCTGGGTTTATCGCAGGTCTCTAGGTCCCTTCAGTTTATCCTTTCACCTAGGAGTGAGAGGGATTCACTTTAAGTCAATCCTAATGCCTTCTCAGCTAAGTTCTAGACTTAACATACCAACACAAAGGTAAACATATCTTATCAAATAAAGGTTCGGCGAATATGAAGTGTGTGGTGTAAAATATAATAGAAATTTATCACTATAATAAGTTGAATACTCACAATCAGATGTTTTCAGTTAATCACAATCGTTACAGCCTTTTTGAATGTTCTTAAAAGATACCTAGGATAAAAGCAGAGCTTAATCCCTGAGTGTCCCAAATGGGATCTTCTTAGACTAGCGTGTTTCAGGTAGTTGGTTCAGATTGTATCTTCTTCAGGCTAGATTGCAGTGTCTCAACCGAGAATCTTTTAGGCAGGCGTATTTCAGCAAGCTCTTAGCCGTCCGTATGTTTCATCCGATCGGTCTGTATTTTGCACAAGTGTGTCTTTTCTGCAAGCCTGGTGGTTCAGTGGATCTGCAGTTAAGCCGAGATGGTTAGGTGACTCATTGTCTGTGTTTCAAGACAAGAGTGAGTTCTGTTTGTTTTAGCTCTGCTTTTTATCCTTTACAGTCTAAGTTAAGCATTTACGTCATTTGTTTAAAGAACTGGAATCTCAAACCGCGCCTCGGTCAGCATTGTTAAAGGTCGCGTTAAACAATAATTAGCTGAGAAAACAATAAGTCGCTCATAAGTAGCTGGTAAACAGTCGATAAGCAGCTGCCACGTAGTCATAGTTATACTTAATTGTTGCTAGGCTAAAGTGGGCTAATATAATAAAGAGTTAATAGCATCATTGTTGCTAAGCTTAACCTTATACAATATAATATAATCAGGTAAAATTCCACAGAGGAATCGAGTCTTTTCATGAAGAAGTAGACGGATCCCGTGACAGATGGGTTGGACCGAAGGGTCTGTTTCCATGTTGTACATCTCTCTGACTCTGACAGAGAGAGATCACTTCACCCATTGGACCTGTGCCACTTGAAAACAGAGCCAGAGGGTGATAACGGCATCAGTTGGTGCAGCCTAAGGAGCTTAATGGCCAGTTTCTATCCTTTGTTTCTCGAGTCTTTGTAACTATCCTTGACTTAATATCAAAGTAAACCGACATGAAAATTAATGCACACGTGTTCCTCAGAAATGCTGACAGAAACATCCCTTCATTCAGACAAGATCAGGAACAGGAATTACGAAAGTTAGAAAAAATCTTCTTTTGACAGATTATTGGCAGCATGGTTTTCACAAAGAGCAATGTACAAGGTGAGCCGGGCGGGTGTTCCCTGTTCCCTGATGTCTAATTGCATTTGTGAGCAAGAGGGCCACCTGCAAAGTATATCCAGGAGATTAATGTAGTTATTTCAGTAGATACTGTGGACACAGCATTCTCCCATAAATCAGTAATGATATCAACATCTATTTTTATGATGATGTTTGAAACAAAATAAAATTGAACAGTACGGCTGGGACAACTTCCTTTCAATTCTTTGAAATAGTATCAAGGGACACTTTGTGTGGAGCTGGAGTGGCAGAAAGATCTTTAGTTTAACAACACAGGAGAATGGGAGGGAACAGAGTCACCTTTTGGAAATCCAGATCGACTGGAACGTTTTTCACTGGAGTGTAACAGTTCGAGGGGTGAAAGTGAGAGGAGAAAAAAATTGGAAAAGATATTAGGGGCAACTTTTTAAACAGAGAATAGTTTGTGTGGAATGAGTTGGATGTTAGTACTGTTACAACTTCTAAAAGTTATTTGGATAAAGTCCATGAGTACACATGTTTGGAAGGATATGGGCCAGGAGCACACAGGTGGGATTAGTTTAGTTTGGGTTTATTGCTGGCAGGGACTGTTGGACCAAAGGGTCTGTTTCCATGCTGTGTCACTCCATGACAACGATGATTTATCAATTTTTCTCAATATTATACAGTCATGTAATGATCCTCCAGTGAACTGTTGATACTTAGATCATGTCTGAGACTCTGCAAATATTTCCATTAATGAGAGGAGGGATTGTTCTCCAAGTTCCACAACTGAAAAATAAAATTTTCTCCAGCATTGTTGCTGAGTAGATTTGCTTATGCACAGGTAGTGGTTATAGTTTGCAGTTGGTTTTCCAGATAATGGTCAACAGTGTGACAAAATATGTTTAATCTACTGCAGAAACACCAGATGCTTCCAGTAAATGAAACTGGGAACTCGAGGACCATTTCAGCAATCAGCTTCCTCTCTGCCAACTACTGTATGTGGCAGAGCAAATGGAAAATGTATCAACAAAAATAAAATCTAACCAAACAAACTATACTTTCCCATTTACTCAGAATAGTCCCTTTTTTATAGAAGAAATGTCGAGTGAAATGTAAGATCACCAATACAGCGTTCACTGTGTGACTATCAGGAAACAGAAAAGTGATTGCATGCCAGAAACTTCTATTGCTTCCACCCAAAGGACATTGCAGTTAGTTTGGTCTGTTTATTGAGTGATATAAAACTCTTGAATATGAAGTCAATGGATCTAAACTCTCACATTGCAGTAACATTTGTTATTATCTCAACGTAACTTAAAATGGAATTTGCTTGAACTTGCATAGCTTGTTGGACAATTCTTTGATTAATGCATCTCATTAAAACTGAATGGGCCCATTTCCATGGTTAGCACTGGTGGAGTGGAAAGGCTAATTTTTGCTGATTTCTATTAGTTAACATTCCCTTTCAGAGCTACTTTTCAGCAGAGGAATGTGTTGTTTATGACCTTACATCTGTGGCAATTATCATCGTAATATTCTGTAACTTACCAGACACTCCTGATACACTCAGACAGTTCCCTGCAATGGTTTACATGCTAAAGATTTTTTTAACTTACTGACTGACCTGTTCTAATTCATTATATTCTCTTTCAAAAATTTATCTGAGTGCCATGTATCACTGCCAACTCACTTTTTATTTCTAAGGCGCACAGCTTTCCTTTATTATGCATTTTCAAATGACTATTTGAGGGTTGGAGCAATTTGATAAGATGCAAGGAGAGACATTCTGAAATGTAAGCATGTTCTCCTGATCTCCGTGATATACACCCACATTCCAAACATAATCGCTTTAGACATGCTTCATTCTAGGTTGCCTAAACTGAGTTTAGAAGTGTGGATAAGAAATTACATATTAGTTTGTAATATGAGAGAAACTTGGAGTGTCAGCAAAAATAAAGTCAATAATTTTATGGCTGATAATATTACTGAACGTCGTAGCTTTATCTGCTTGTGACTGAATGTAGAATTAAAGGGAGTTAATTTCAAATTGAATATTTAAATGTAATCAGTGCTCAGTATTCAGTTATGATTTGGAGATGCTGGTGTTGGACTGGGGTGTACAAAGTTAAAAATCACACAACACCAGATTATAGTCCAACAGTTTATTTAGAAGCACTAGCTTTTGGAGCGCTGTTCCTTTATCTGGTCAACCACCTGATGAAGGAACAGTGCTCTGAAAGCTAGTGCTTCCAAATAAACCTGTTTGATTATAAAACAGCGCTATTGATTTTTTTAAAACTCAGTATTCAGTTGTCTATATTGCATTTAGAAATGTCTAGTATGAATTATATGTTATTTTGTCGTGTGACAGAGACTTGGAGTGTCCAGGAAAAAAAAGTCAGTTGTTTTATTGGCTGATAATATCTTTGAACTTTGAATTTAGTTTTATCTGCTTGTGAATGAATGTAGGAATAAAGGGAACTAATTTCCAATTGAATTTGTTTTGTTGTTTTAAACAAAATATTTGAAATTATCACCAGAACAGACTTCAAGCTATTCAATTTTACGTTCACAACTAAACAGCTCTTCCAAACAAGCTACTCAGCAAAACAGTATCCCAAGTCATGCATGTGTCCATGTTTATGAGCAACCTTGTGTAAATATATGAGCCTATTTGTTCAGGCTGTGTAAGGTGATGTGAGGATCCAGTCTCAGCCTCCAGCAGGAAACCAACAGGCGAAACCTGTCAGCCAGTTCCTTCTGATGGCCATATATATTCTGGGAACTGGACTGGAACTCAGCACTCCTGGGTCTGGTTTGTTTAGAAAGATCTTGACCGATCCGTTTTCCACAGGTTATCAGAATGATTACATCAACAATTTCTCTCAGTTTGTTACTGACTTTCTTATCATGTGAGTTTTTTTTGTTTAATCTACCTTCGTTACCCTCTCAATGTTAGTCTCCTCCAGGAATGTAAAAAGCTCAGACATCATTTCATCAGCATTAATGTTCACTTTTTTGTTTTCTTTTTAAAGATGCCCAGTTGGGGATTAATTTGAATCAACCAGAGGGAAAGAGGCAGAGATCGGCCTTTCTCAAAGGCACTCTGAAACTGACCTCTAAACCAACGGGTTAGATCTTGGCAGCTTCTACATGAGTTGGGTCAGACAGATTCCCAGCCAGGACCTGGAGTGGTTGGTTAGCTACTATAGTTCATCCAGCAATAACCATGCCCCGGCGATTAAAGATCAATTTACTGTGTCCGAAGACACTTCAAGCAATATTTTCACATTGGATATGAAGAGCCTGAAGATTGAAGACACCACCATCTTTTACTGTAGAAGATATCACAGCGAGAGGAACCAAGGGAGGACACTTTTAAAAACAGCTAAAGGGGCCGTTTTGTCAAATCCATTGTAAACTGACGGTCAGTGATAGTTTTAAATGCAGTTATACCAACTGCGATTGAAGCAGACCTCAGGTTGCCACTTACAAAACTATCAAATAGGAAATGTACCATTGAACTAACAAACTAGGTAATACAATGGGACAAAGTTTTGGGCATGTCTTATGTACTGCTGATGCTTCTATCAATTGAATGTTTGGGCATAAGTTAGTTTTTGTATATCTGACAGCTCTGTGTTATGTAAACAATGACATTAAATTTGAAATATGAATAGATTGGATTCCCTACAGTATGGAAACAGTCCCTTCAGCCGAACAAGTCCACACCAACCCTCCGAAGAATAACCCACCCAAACACATATTCCCTCACAGTAATGTGTCGAACACTATGGGAGATACAGCATGGCCAATTCACCTGGCCTGCATATCTTTGTACTGTGGGAGGAAGCTGAAGCACCTAGAGGAAACTGTGTAGACACAGGGAGAATGTACAAATTCTACATGGGCAGTCACCCCAGGCTGAAAGTGAACCTGGGTCCCTGGCGCTGTGGGACAGCAGTACTAACCACTGAGCCACCACGCTGCCATGCAATCAGTACTAAATATCTATCCCACATGATAAATGAGACCCAGAGTATAGAACAGATGATGAGTGCAGCTTCTGTACTGGTCAGCATCACTGTGATATGACAATACAGGGATGGCACTACAATTATAATCAATACAAAAACGCGTTCAGCCCACATTGTTTGAAACACATCATTGTTTACTTCTACAAACCATCGAAACACATACTAGTTCTGTGGGGTTTTATGCAAATATCACTGTTTAATATGCAAGTGATGATAATTATTGGTGCACCTGTTGGTGATTTTGAGAATCAGCTTATAAGTTACTCTATCAAGTATGTCACGATATAATCATTTATCAAGAATGATCAGTATCTATTAGCGCAGTTATAATGTGATGAAGATTTATTGTGTCTTTATTTTGCCCGTGGCAGATTTTTAGCTTGTTTTATGCAGAGCCAGTTATTGTGTGACCCAGTCCAGAGAATGTAACACTGACTATTTTCCTTCCTGGGCCCAGGGACCATGGTGAAGGTGACTACAGGTAAGAACCTTGAACTTTCTCAGGCTCTTTTTAAAAACTTTCTATTCCTGTGAACAATTCCTGAATTTAATGAAACTCTGATTCTGCGCTGAACTTGGTTTGGTTCTGACTGATTTTTGTTACAACTGATGATAAGCTTGAATTAACTTCCAATAAATAGCTAAAGGGGTGATGGTGGATTCAGTTGCTTGGTGGATTGTTTTAAATCAGATGGGCATTGTGTGTGGCTGTTTACTTGAAAAACCTTAACTGTCTTAATCAGTTAGGTATAAATAATACTGAATGTCAGTGACACCCACTATCTGTGAGTTTTATTATCGACAACAAATGCTATGATTTTAAAGATGTTTGAAATATTACCAAATATAATGAAAATATGCTAAAATACTATCATTAATTTCTTGAATATATTTCTCGGTTGCATACTGGTCTTAACATGATTGCATTTTATTGTTTAGTTTGTTAATTTTGTTGATGACAAGCGCTTTAGCACGATTATCTTTCAAGATTACTTTTAATTACTAATATTTATGAAGTTCTTTGTTTTTCCTGAATCGTTTCTGCATTTGGCAAACTCGTGTGACAATTGTTTTTTCTGCTTGATTGAAAACATTATATCTGTTTGTAACTGTCTGAACAGCAACTTAAGGCAGAAATATGGAAACATGAGAAATGAATAAAAACCTGACTTTTTTAGTGCATTGACTTAAAAAAAAACTCAGATCTAATTGTAAACTAAGTAAAGTCTGTTTTGAATGGAGGTTTGCTCGCTGAGCTGGAAGATTCATCTTCAGATGTTTCGTCACCATACTGAAGCTGCATGCGAAGGCTCACTGATGATGTTGTCTAGTATGGCAACGAAACGTCTGCAAACTAACCTTCCACCTCAGCAAGCAAATCTACACCCAAAACCTCTACCTGAGTTACAAACCTTCTCAAAACTCACTAGTCTGTTTTGAGTAACCTCATTCAAACTAAAATTTGGGGCTAAAATCTTAAACTGCCAAATTGATCAGATTTTGTAATTGAGACTAAACTTATGATAACATGTGATTATAATGTGTAATGTTTGTCCATTGAACTAATGTTGTTTTGACCTTAAAGTGATTAATCAATATATGCCTCCAACAGCTTTACTGTACACTGCACAAGATTGACATGATCAGGAAATGTACAGGTTTTAGTAAATTGAATGGTTGCCGAAAATGTTAATGTTTTAAATATTATTAAATAAGTCACCTCATAAACAAGACTGCTGTTGTGACTTCTTGTTTTATTGCTTTCTTCTACTCAATTTAGTTATTAGCTTGCTTCATGGTGAGCAATTTTGTTGATTTCCAATTTGGGATTTTTTCTATGTGAGGTTACATTATGTTCTTTGTTCTGTTGAAAATATTTGCAGAGCCAGTTCTGCTGCAAACACATCGTTGTTCCTCCGTGCTATGTTTTAGTGGGTTTTTTTCTGTTGAGGACAGAATGTGCTTGGATTTTTAAAAATATATTTCTGAAGCTGTTTCTGGTTTCAACATTGTATTTTTCTTTCTGTTTACATGGTTGGTGACAGTGAATCGCTCCGGTTTCCTCACTGAATGCAACTAGCATGCGATTGAACTTTCCTGAAGTGAAAGGCAAATAGCAATGGTTTTGGAAATGAAGGAACAAAACTTTGGGCATAATTTTTACTTAGAAGTAATAATTGTGGATTAACAGAATCCACTCCATGCATCCCAAATTCAGAATTCACTTATCTACTTCAATCACAAGGTATTTATTGAAGTAGTTTACAAGTCACAGAGAAACATAAATACAATTGTAAAAAAATAATATACTAAAAGTTCTTGCTATTGAGTAATAATGCCAGAACTATGATATCATTCATCAAGAATCACCTTTCAATTACACACAGACTTTGCTCCTGGAAAAGATCATTGGCAAAAACAATTTAGAAATTCTGCCCGAAATATTTCGGTGAAGAGCAGCTCAACTTCACTGCATTCACCATTTCACAAGGAACTTGAATTAATTAATTATGTCCCTGATTAAACTAGATTTGCAGGAAAAAACTAAAACATTAACTGAGTAATTTGGTCTGAACAGTGCTTTAAGTGTTCCCAATCGGTTTAAAATTTTAAATAAATAGTTATATTTTACAACAACATACCAACTGAAGAATCATTCATTAGGAAACAACTGCTATATTGGCTTAAGTGAGCAAGGCTAGATTTCGAAATAATTAAAATAAATATCATGAACGCACTACAGGAATACTTGCTGTGAATCCAGAGCAAATATGTCAGTTCATTCGGACATATGCAGATTTCACAAGTTTACAGAAGACAGGAACTAAAGGGTAATACAGCGCATTGTTAATTCAAATGGAAAATATTTATTTTAAGTAATATACTTGATCGATTATTGCAATGTAGCAATCTAAAGGAGATTACTCTGGTGATTGTTAAGTGTAAAAACAATAACTGCAGATGCTGGAAACCAGAATCTGGATCAGTGGTGCTGGAAGAGCACAGCAGTTCAGGCAGCATCCAACGAGCAGCGAAATTGACGTTTTGGGCAAAAGCCCTTCATCAGGAATAAAGGCAGTGAGCTGGAAGCATGGAGAGATAAGCGAGAGGAGGGTGGGGGTGGGGAGAGAGTAGCATAGAGTACAATGGGTGAGTGGGGAAGGGGATGAAGGTGATAGGTCAGGGAGGAAAGGGTGGAGTGGATAGGTGGAAAATGAGATAGGCAGGTAGGACAAGTCCGGACAAGTCATAGGGACAGTGCTGAGCTGGAAGTTTGAAACTAGGATGAGGTGGGGGAAGTGGAAATGAGGAAACTGGTGAAGTCCATATTGATGCCCTCTTGCAAGGATGCCTGCCTTGAAGAAGTTTTCCTCCTCTCTCTACAAGAATCTCAGGGAGTCCCTCTCCCACTGCAACTCCCAGGACATTTCCTCTGTCCTGAAGCTCTTCAACCATGTCGTGAAACAAACTCAAACGCCTCATCTTCCGCCTCGGAACACTTCAACCCCAGGGCGTCGATGTGGACTTCACCAGTTTCCTCATTTCCACTTCCCCCACCTCATCCTAGTTTCAAACTTCCAGCTTAGCACTGTCACCATGACTTGTCCGGACTTGTCCTACCTGCCTAGCTCCTTTTCCACTATCCACTCCACCCTTTCCTCCCTGACCTATCATCTTCATCTCCTCCCCCACTCACCTATTGTACTCTATGCTACTCTCTCCCCACCCCCACCCTCCTCTAGCTTATCGCTCCACGCTTCAGGCTCTCTGCCTTTATTCCTGATGAAGGGCTTTTGCCCGAAATGTCGATTTCTCTGCTCATTGGATGCTGCCTGATCTGCTGTGCTCTTCCAGCACCACTGATCCCGATGGTTAAGTGTGATGATCATTTATTCAGACATCAGTTAAAGCAGGCAGAAGCAGCTTTTCCATCCACACATCTTTTAAAATTCATTACAAGTTCATTACAAACCCCAAGAAAATGAACCTGCCATTGCAATGCGAACCTGACAGTAAATACATGCCCGAATTTATTCAACAGAAATGCTGTCCCACAATGGAATGCGGTATTGGCTTTGTACAGAGAGTGCAAAATCCCCAACGTTTAAGAAATGTTTTAAGAATAAGTAAAAATAATTTACAGAATAATCCCATTTTCTCCGGAGCTGTCCAGAACCTAAATAATTTTGTTAATTACAATGACTTAATAAGTTTATTAAATCAGTGGTTATCTGTATTCATTGCAAAAAAGTTCTTGTTCGTATTAATGCTTATCCTCAGGTTAATTCCTCTTAGAGAAGTTAAATTACAGCGAATACATTTGACATGATGAATTAAGCAGCGACATCTGCTCGGATTAATACTGTGGTACAGTTGGTTTCTGTGCTATCTCCGACAGTCCTGTCAACTGGTTCTGTCCATTTGTAAATCGTCTGGTTCGGAACCTGTTCAATTTCATCTGGCTCTTCAGAATGACGTTTAGCTGCCCGAAATGTAATATTTGATTAGGCGCCTCCGAACTGAGAGCCCTGACTAAATTGTTAGACTCAGAACCAGCACTTCAGTAACAAAACTGAGATTGCAAGAGTTTTGAATTCGGTTGTTTGCAACAACGGATATTTGACTGAGCGAGGCAGAGAGAAATATGCTGCAAATTTTATTTGCACCACAATTGTTCTTGAAATGTTTAGTGGCACAACGGAGAATCAGAAATTATTTTGCTTTTTTTTTGAGAACCTATCAATGGTATAATACAATCCAAAAGGTTTTAATCTATTTCAATCTAAATAGACCATATAGTGCAACAACTTGCACAGGGGTAAGAGGAAGTGAGTCCTAAGTGGAATTCCAATGATAGGGAATTTAATCCTTAAGCAATCCCTAGTTTTATTCTTCTATATTTTCCATAGAGTTTGAACAATTCAGAAATACCATCAGAGTATTCTTGGATAATTGGTGAAATGTTACTTTTATTGTGGAAACATTCTGTAACAATCTCGGGTTGTTGGAAGGTGTTAATAATTACCATGTGTTATGCACTGTCAAACAGGTAGGCTGTTGTCCGAGAGATTGTGCACCTCATTGTGTTCAGGTCTGTTGTGATGTCGTAGTGGGTGTCCCTGACTCTCAGCTAGATGGCTTGTGTTCATTTACAACCTGTTAGAGAGGCATGTAATACCATTTCTTATCAGGTTAATTCGGGGCAAAAAAATAACATTGAGTTCTTTGGGTGTTCGAATTCCACTCAGAGAGACATATGAAATCTATTCAATCATTGTAAGAGACACAAGCCAGGACATAGTAGGCAGAAGTTTGGCAGGGGTTAGCAACTTTTTTCAAATAAATACTTGTCCACGAGCTTTTGGGCATCGCTAGCTGGGGTTAAAGGAGTAACTAAAAGAAATCCCGGCTATTTCACTAGCTTTTCTATCAATATCATTTATTACTAATCCAGAATTCATCATTTTCCAAATATATTTGATGCGATTATATCAAGGCTGTTCCAGTTTACCACAAAGCAGTGCTGTATTTGAATTTGACTGTTTAGTACTGCATGTTGACTGTTGAATCCAACACTTGCAACAGATGGTGATAACTTTTCAATTAGTCTTCAATTGATATGTCAGATCATTCAGTACCTCTGCTAAGAATCCTTTTTGAACAGTAGTCAAGCAAGCTTAATCACTGTTGAAGTCAACAGCTGCTAGTTCATGTGTCAAACATATGCAAACAATTTGCTGATGAGGGGTCAATGGATGTGAAATGCTAATCTTGCTTTCTCTCCACAGGAGCTGCCAGATCTGCTGAGTTTCTTCAGAAATTTCCATCTTTATTTCAGATTAATAGCACTCAAAGTTTGTTCTGTCATTAAAAAAAAGTTCTGTTCGATGAAACAAGTTGTTTGTTGAGAAAATACATTTTAATAAATTGAGAATATTCAGAGATATTTAGTATCAGAGAATCATTGAATGTGAGCGACCTGATCTAGAGCCATTGTTTCAGAAAAAACCAAATCATGAAGTAACAACATGTCCCAAAGTGCAGTGGCTGCTGTAATTGGGTGGGAGTTATTTTGACAACTCAGATAGAACAACTGACACAATAATCGGAAATAGGAGCAGGAGTTGGGTACTCAGTCCCTCGACCTTTTCCACCACTGACTTAGAGCTAACTCCACAGGCCTCCCTTTGTGCAAAACTCTTTAACACCTCTGATTAATAAGCAAAAAGTATCCCAGATTTAATGATCCGACTGCCCATAACAAAGGGAGATACCATTTCTGAAAGACATTTCTGTGAGTATTTAAAGTGACACAGAGGCTATAATTAATTGCTCATGAAAATAAGGTTTAAATCTCTGACAATTTCCAATTCAAACATCCCAATAGTCAGATCCCTTTAATTGAACATTATACTTCCCTGGAATAAAGAAATATAATGTATGATTGCTGTGTTACAGTAAAAAGGATAACTTCATTCTCATTATATGATTAAGAAACAGTTCTGTTAGTTCAATGAAAACACAGTGAACCCACACAGAAGGATACCATTCAGCATGTCATCTCGTGTGGACACACAAGTGCCTCAAATAATTTTCAATTCTTCCAGTGGCTATTTGCACCTGTAAACAGGTATGGAAGTGTCAGACTTTTTATATCTCCTTGACAAACCAGTTGTCATTACCTTACTTGAATTGCTGAAGTTCGTGTGGTATTAGAACATTCAGAGCGCTGTTAGAAAATGAGTTCCATGGTTGTGATCCAGAAAGAGTAAAGGCCAGTGAAATAGTTGCAAGTCAAAATGGAGTGTGATTTGGAGGAGAGCTTTCAGGGGAAGCACATACCTGCAAGCGCGCCTTTATCCTCAAAGATCACAGTTTTGGAATGTGCTGCCGAAGGAACATGTAAACATACAAATTAGAAGGTAAAGGAGGCCCCTCGGCCCCTCTAGAATGCTATTTCATTCATGAGATCATCATACATTTGCTGCGTGACAGTCTTTCCAACACCTGATAAAATTGAACCTAATTGTTTGCTGTTCAACTAAAGAATTGTAAAACTTTGGAATTCTCTGCCACAGAAATTGATTCACATCAAAATATTAAATGATTTCAAGAAGGAGATAGTTTATTTCAATCCTTCAAAAATACCATGAGTATGTGGGGAAAAAAGACGAACAGGGTACAATATTGGTTGAAAGCTCTGAAAACATTGGATGTGGCATGGTTGGTTAATTTACATGACACCAAAATTGGTGTTATAATTAACATTGACCTTTATCTAAAAGAATAACAAGATCTTGATCAGATGGGTTAGTGGGCTGAGGGATGGCAGGCAGAGTTTAATTTATATGAATATGACATGATGCATTTTGAAAATACAAATCATTTCACAACTTAAGAGTTAATAGTAGGGCCTGGGGTAGTGCTGTCGAACAGAGAGCCCTGGAGGCTCAGAGACATAGATTCTTGAAAGTATTGTCTCAAGTAGCTAGCATGGTGAAGGTGTTTGGCACGTGTGCCTTCATTGATCAGAGCATTGAGCTTAGGGTTGGGATATTGTGTTGCAACTGTTCCGGATATTGGAATGAACTGCCAGAGGAAGTGGTAAATGCAGAGACAGTTACAACATTTAGAAGACATTTAGACAGATACAGGAACTGGATAGGTCTGGATGAATATGGGCCAAAGGCAGGCAAATGGAATTAGTTTAAATTTTTAATTCTGATCAGCATGGATGAGCTTGACGGTTTGTTTCTGTGCTGTATGACTTTGTAACTCTCTGACTTTATGGTGGAGTAGGCTCCAAGTTGGAAGGTGGTGAGCTAGTGAGGGTTTGGAGTGGTAATGTGGTCGAGCTTGAGTTGATAGGCTGTGAGGTATTGGGTGGCTGCTGGGTAAGCTTGTGTACACATAGTCGGGCAGGGTGGCCGCAAGGCAAATGGCAATGGTCACAAAGATAATTTGGTCGAATTGTGCTTGGTAGGTGAGGGGTAGTTTGAGCTGAAGTGCAGGAGGTCTGCCTGTGGTAAGCTGGTTAGTTGGAGGTGGGCAGGGTGCCAGGCTGGTTCAGGGGTAGAAGGTCACTCTGATGAAGTGGCAGGTGGAGATGATGTTGAAATGCAAAGCTCACTATCTAGCAAAGTGGGAAGCAGGAAAGGACAGCTGGGTATGAAGCTAGGATGCAATGTGTACAGGTTGACTTGGGTAAGTTGAGAGGTCAGTATCAAGGACTGAGATTATATCTAGGGAGTAGGGCGAGGTTGTGAAAATAATGGTGCTAGGTCCAGTCAGGGCCAGATTCACCACAGACCAAGTGCAGGGTGGCAGGACTGAAACTGATTGAAAGGAATTGAGATTGCATGTCCATCTGGAATATAGAACATAGAACATTACAGCTCAGCATAGGCCCTTCAGCCCTCAATGTTACGCCAATCTGTGGAACCAATCTGAAGCATATCTATCCTATACCATTCCATTTTCATCCATATGTTTATCCAGTGACCAGTTAAATGTCCTTCAAGTTGATGAGTCTACAAGAGTTGCAGACAATGCATTCCATGCCCCTACTACTCTCAGAGTGAAGAAACTATCTCTGACATCTGTCCTATATCTATCACCTCTCAATTTAAAGCTATGTCCCTTGTTCTAGCCATCACCATTTGAGGAATAAGGATGTCACTCCTCACCCTATCTAACCCTTATATGTCTCAACTAAGTCACCTCTCAGTCTTCTTCTCTCTTATGAAAACAGCCTCAAGTCCCTCAGCCTTTCCTCATAAGACCTTCCCTCCATACCAGGCAACTTCCTAGTAAATCTCCTCGACACCCTTTCCCAAGCATCTATATTCTTCCTATAATGTGGTGACCAGAACTGTACACAATATGCCAAGTGCTGTCACACCATGCCGCATCATGACCTCATGGTTCCGAAACTCAATCCATCTACAAATAAACTCTTAACACACTGCATGCCTTCTTTGCAACCCCATCAACCTGGGTGACAACTTTTAGGGATCTATGTAGATGCACACTGAGATCTCTCTGATCATCGGCACTACCATTATGGATTGCCTCGGATGTGTGTTCCTGTCTTGTGATGGGAGTCCTTTGTTCTGGGGCTGAATGGGTGTGAAGGAGGGGAGGAGCCATCAATGTGAGTGGAAAATTAAGTCTGGACAGAAAGTGAGAGCGGTAGTTAGTCTGACAGTTGGAGTTTTGGCGTTGAACTGCGTGTCAGTCTAATAATTTCTGAGGTTAAAGAGCACTTGTAAGCATGATTTGAGAAATTAACATAAATGCTCAGCTCAGTTCGCTGTAACACTCCAAGGTTTCTGAAAGTTAATGATCCTCCATTTTACAGAGACCTCCAGAATTCAGGTAACTGTCAATTAGAAGTTTCAACTTCCAGACACTTGACATAAGGTCAGCTGTGACAGAGATCTTCACAGTCCCAGTGCTCAGCTCCTGCCTGAGCTGCTGCTGCTGTGACCTTCATCCCTGAAGAACATCCTGACTTGCATTAATAAGTGAGGAAGGGTCACTGGTTCTGAAACGTTCACTCTGCTTTCTCTTCACAGGTACTGCCAGCTGTTTGTTTTTTCCAGCAATTTCTAGGGTTTTTTTTCTGATTTCCAACAGCATGGTGCACAGGAGGGCAACACGGTGGCTCAGTGGTTAGTATTGCTGCCTTATAGTGCTTGGGACCCGGGTTCTATTCCAGCCTCAGGTGACTGTCTATATGGAGGTGGCACATTGTTTCCATGCCTGCGTGGGTTTCCTCTGGATGCTCTGATTTCCCTCCCAAAGTCCAAAGATGTGCAGGCTAGGTGAATTAGCCATGCTAAATTGTCCGTGGTATTGAGGCATTTGGACTTTAGGTTCATTAGTCAGGGTTAAATTTAAAGGAATAGGGTAGGGGAATGAGTCTGCTTGGGTTACTCTTCAGAGGGCCAGTTTGGACTTGTTTTCTTAATGCAGAATTTATATGAATCCTCATTTACTTGGTTTGCATTTCGCGAAATGTCCCCACTCTTCACTTGCAATCCAATAAAAGTATCAACTGGTGAGATTTTCAAACAGTTACTGGTGGTGGGTTCAATGTGTCCCAGTTTCTAAGTTATATGGGAATGGGGAAGGTAGAAGGCATGTTTCTGGAACCAAAAGATCATCATCAACAACTGCTAGGAAACAAAAATAAACTCAAGTTATGCTGAGATTTTAGCGGGAACATACTGGCATACGTTTACAGCTGACGATGCGTTTGAGTAACTAATAAGGTTGATTTAACAGAAAATAACTTGCTCAATTGGTCATTCTTTCCAGGAGACACCGTCTCCCCCCATACTTAATGGCTTAGTCTCCTCCTGTCAGCAGCACAATATCGAAGGTTCTATATCTTTGGTTTTTTGGTGATGCACTATTCCCCTGATGTCACTAAAGTGACCTGGAAGAAGAGTGGGGAACCAATCATGACTGGATTGAAGACTTACCCTTCAGTGAAACAAGAAGAGAACTTACACCCTGAGCAGCCAGATAACTCTGAGTCAGAGGCGGATTGCCCCAGCAAAATCTACTGTTAGGTTCACCAGATGGGGTCACAAAACAGCACTGGAATGCCATATGTTAGCAAGTGTTGTGGGAACTGAGATAAACAGAACATTTTCGGTTGACCTGAATAAGGCATTAATTATAACACTTTCCACAGAATCATAGAGGCATACAGCACAGGAAAAGGTCCTTCGGTCAATCCAGTCCACACCTATCAATCACAGCCACCTAACTATTCCAGTCCAACATGCCAGCATCTGATTCATTGTCTTGTGGGACTTGCCATTGCGAATATGCATTGAACAACTTCTTATGTATTATGAGGGGCTCAGCCACTACATGACTTACAGGCACTGAGCTCCAGGTTCACACCATCTTCTGTTTGATTTTGTTTTCCCCTGAGATCCACGCTAAACCTCCTGGCCTTACCTTAACCCTATGCCGCTAAGGCATTGATCCTTCCGTCAAGGGGAAAGATTTCTGTTTATCCTGTCTATGCCTACCATAATTCCAGACATCTCAATTATCTTCACCCTCATTCCTCTTTGCTCCAAGGAAATCCCCAGTCTATCTAATCTAATTTCATAATTAAAACTCTCCAGCTCAGGAAAATTCCTGACAAATCTCATCAATGCTGCCTTCAGTGTAATCACTTTCCTTCTACCGCATGCAGTCCTAAACTGTACACAATACGTCAGTGTGGCCTAACCAGCGTTTCATTCAGTTCCAGTATCATCTCCCTCCTCTTAAATTCAATGGCGCGGCTAGTAAAAGCAAATAGCCTCCACACCTTCTTGGCCTCTTTATCCAGCTGCCACAGTACATTAAGGGATGGATTGGAATATACACCAAATATCCTCAGTCCTTTCCAGGCTTCTGCAATTCAACACCCAATATCTCGCAGCATCTTCTGCCCCAGTGCATCAACTTACACTTATCCAGAATGACTTCCATTTGTGATTTCTCTGTTATATGGCCAAACCTTCTACATCCTCCTGCAAAGTAAAGTTATCATGCTCATTCGTTACCAAGACATGACATTTTTCATTTCATTTGTGAACTCACTGATCAACCCTCCTACTTTCTCATCTAAATCATTTGTCACTAAGAGAAAACACAAAGAAATTAACATTGATCCCTGCAGAGCCCCACTTGACATACATTTCCAGTCACAAAAATATCCTCCGACAATTATTCTCTGCTTCCTGCCACTCAGCCAGTTCTGGATCCAATTCGTCAAATTAATTCAGATCCCATTGGCTCTGATCTTTGCTGTCATCTGGACATCAACTTACCTCTTTGAAAACTACCAGCAAATTGCTTAGACATGACTTCCCCTCAATAAAACCATGCTGAAAATTGTTGATTAATTTTCTAAATAAAGTCTAATTCCGCACCTCTTTTGTTCCAATAGTTTCCCACCACTGAGCCTAGACAGGCCTGTGTTTCATTGTTTATACCATCCTCTGTCCTACATAACAGTACTACACTGGCTGGTCTGCACTCATTTGGTCCCTGTGGCCAGACAGGAATTCTGAATTATTGCCAGCGACTCAACTATTTCATCCTCTGCATTGCTCAATAGCTTGGCGTACATTTCATCTGCCTTGCAAATATAACTACTTTTCATCCAGCAAGATAACACAGAACATCACATCATCTCTCCTAATTTCTGAAAGTACATCACAACAATTCTCCATGAAGTCTATACCCACATTGTTCCTCTTACTAGTGAACATCGACACAACGCATTGATTTTGACCATAACAGAATCCGTTGGCTCCACGCCAATAACAACACTTAATGGGCATTACTGTTTCCCAAATATCCCTTTATTATGAATAAGCCTGTAACTTGTTTTAATATTCTCCTTTATGCTGACTGCTATTATTTTCTCATGGTCCCTTTTGCTCTTTCTCCCTAATTTCTCTTTCTTTCAAACTCCCCCTTGCACATTCTGTACTTCATCAGAGTTTCCATTGTTTTGAGACTCCAGTATATACCGTAAGCCTCCCTTTGACGTCCAGAGACCGCTGCATTCTTGGTCCCATGTTGTGGCTTCATGGTCAAAATGTCGTCCCTGTGCTTGTGTTGTTTCTGTCTTCAATGTGTCACACTGCTCTGACTCAGATTTACCAATAAGTGTCAGATTCAGTCCACTCTGGTCAAACTATTGCATGGTCTTATTAAAATTGTCCTCCCCCCTTTCAGAACTTTGGGTCAGACGCTTTCCTATCCCTTTCCAGAACAATCTGGAATCCAACAGATTTATAATGTCTGAAATGCACTCCACCATTGAGGTTGTAACCACTTGGTCTAGTTCATCACCTAAAGTTAAGTCCAAGTTCACCCCTTTCTTGCATGGTCTGCATTAAAACTGTCTGTTGTAAACAAATATATTATTAAAATATCCTCCTGGGGGGCATTTTCAGAATTCTGATCCCTCTAATTTTTTGACACGATAAATATCCAAGCCTACGCTGAGGAAATTAAAATCCTCTTTTTCTCACTGGCACTTCCCTGAAATTTGCCCAGGTATTTGCATTTCTCGATCTTCTGACCCTACAGTGAAGTCTATAGTGCTCTCCCAGCAGTTATGTTTGCTTTATTTTGATTTTGAAGTACTGTCCATTTGCCTTCGTTCAATGAGGTCTCCATGAATTCATTTCTCTTTACAGCTGGAAATACTCTTGTCAGAATTGCGGTCCCATTCTCTAACACGCCCCCCGCCCCCCCCCCCCCGCCCAACCCCGGCATTGCGCCCGTGCGTGCACACATACATACTTTGCATCTTTCCCTGTGTCGCTTGAAGGCATTATAACCTATAATATTGAATAGCCACTCATGTCTCTCTCTCAACAACTCTCCGTGATATCAACTGCACCAATTCATGGTGGCTCAGTGGTTAGCACTGCTGCCTCACAGCACCAGGGTCCCAGGTTCAATACCAGCCTGGCACAATTGTCTGTGTGGAGTTTGCACATTCTCCCGGTGTCTGTGAGGGTTTCCTTCAGGTGCTCCGGTTTCCTCCCACAATCCAAAGATGTGCAGGTCAGGTGAATTGGCCATGCTAAATTGCCCATAGTGTTAGAGTGATATGGTTCATTTCATGGTTACATCAGTTAGAGGGATATGGTTCTGGGTGGGTTACTCTTCAGAAGGTCGGTGAGGACTTGTTGGGCTAAAGGGCCTGTTTCCAAACTGTAGGAAATCTAATCTAATTCCTCATTTATGCTGATAACTCATCTATCTTGTTCATCAGACTCATTCATTAAAACGGATACCATCCAACATTGTTATCTTCCCTTCTGATTTAATCTGCCTACAATTTCTACGCTTCCTTGACTCCTTTGCAGCATCCTCTAATTTTAGCCATTCACATCATCCTGCTGATCTTTCTGTGTGGATCCCAGTTTCTACAGCACTATGCACAATTTTGGCTCTTGTAATATTGGGGTTAGTATTTATTAACCAAATCAAACACACAAATTTATCAGGCTTAGTAAACAGCACAGTGCAGCTTCTCATTTACCAACGGGCCATGTGTCTCTTATTTCAGTTTGAGTGGTATGTTACCATTGCTTATAATTCCACATTTTAGCCAATCAGAAAAGCATGCTTCCCTCTACGTTGAAGACACATTGACAGTGAACTGGATTAACTGTCTTTGTTAAATAGCTTTTTAGTTGATCATACGGGAGGAGGCAGTTAGAGTACTGAATCCATGTCTGGTAGCGACCTCAAAGATAAAGGTTGGCAGGTGGAGGGGGTGGGAGATTGGAGAGATATCTCATTGAAACTTAGAAAATACTGAGAGACTGTGATCAAGTGAACGTGGAGTAGATGTTTTGACCGGTAGGCGAGATTAGGACCCGAGGGCACCGTCTCAGGGAAAAAGGGAGCACCATTTAGAACTGAGATGGGAAGGAATATCTTCAGCCAGAGGGAGATGAATCTGTGGAACTCATTGCTGCAGAGGGCTGCGGAGGCCAGGCCATTGTGTACATTTATTCGGATATAGATCGACTCTTGTTTATACAAGGAGAAGGCATGAGAATGGGGTTGAGAAACATATTAGCCATAATCCATTGGCTGAACAGCCTCAATCTGTTCCTATAGCTCACGATCTAGTGGTCTCAAAATGACATGGCAAAAATGTGAAGTGACCCTTACTTGAAAATAAATCATAATTAAGTTCAATACCTCATTCCCAGTTCAGGAATGACCTGTTGGCATTGGGCATTGTATAACATTGACCTTATCTGGTACTGAGCTCTTTAGCTTCATTCATCGGACCGGCCCACAGGCCGAGTGGGTATCATATTTGAGTAACTGGGATAAATGTGATCTAATTGAGCCTCGTTAAAACACTCCATGTAATTAGTGGATGTGGCAGGAAAATGTTTCAGCCTGGTTTCACACATGAAGATTTTCACACACTGAGTCGTGGGGGTCTGAATAAAATTAGCACAAATTTCCATCAAGTTTGTACGTTAATTAAAAATGCTTCTGCCTTTTGTTTTGCTCCACGAAGAACTTAAATATTGCAGATTGGTATTTAAACTAAACGTGCAGACCAGTCATGGACTAACGGAATGAAAGGAAAGATGTGATTGATGTCCTCCACTTTATCCAATTCTGTAGTCAGTGTCTTGTTTTCAAATCTATTCCAAATTTGGCACATGAGGAATAATGCATATTTTAGAGAACGATCTCACATCAATCAGTGCAAAGTATTGTCGATCACATTAAACATATTAAAGAGAATTTCCGTGGCTGTTCTCTGCTCCTGTAACACTTTACATCCTCTGCAAGTGCATGAGGACAAAGAGAATAATTGTAATTTATTGTATTTTATCCAAAATTTGGAATGTGATTTGGCACTCAGTGTAACCAACAGCATTTGCACGTAAGGTCCATGAACATGGAAATGAACTCATTATATACAGATTACTCTTGTGACAAGTATCAATAGTTGGTCTTAAGTGAAAAAAGAACTCTGAAAGAAAGGTTACTCCATGGGTTACATCATGATACCTTTGTCGATTTTACTTTTGTCACAGGTTTCACTTGTTACAAAGCCAGTGTCTTTAGGAATAATCACACAGGGTATCTTCCAGGTAATCACAATGTTTTCACAACCAAAATATAGAAACAACAGTAAAATAGTTTCAGCATTAGTTGGAAGTTGTCTTGTTGTAGGTGGTTTCTTCACCGTGTGAGAAAAGAGCCGGAAGATTGTGTGTTCTGATCCTTAAGACACATTTTTCATTGATTTTCTTTCAGAGGTGTTACCGAGTGGCAGATTACATAGTTACAATAATACACCGGCCATAGAACAGGTCTTACTGGAGGTGACGGTAACGTTAACCTGAATCGGGTCCAACCTTCCTTTTGGAGTCAATGTCACCTGGATACAAGAAAATAAACCTCTGAAATGAGGGATTGGTGACCAGCCTGACAGCGTGATCAGCAAATTCGGTATTTCTCCTGAAGCCTGACTGAGTGGTGTTGATTTTGAATGTGTGGTGAACCATCAGTATTTACCGACACTTCTGAGAGACGCCACCCACAAGAAGAAAAGTGAGCAGTAAGGGTAAAGCACAGTGGATCCCATGTATAATCTAGATCCAGTAACATCAATGGCAGGCTTTGATTGGTCATGAACAAACACCGTTGGGAGCATTAATGATTCGTGTGATAGCAGGATAGTTCAGTAGCTGATTAAGAAGAAGACAGACCAAAGGATATTCTATTCTGATTCGGTCAGATAAGGTGGGAAGAGGCCTGGGTTGTGACGTCACCATCAGCAATGACAAATGGCCAGAATGTCCTTGTTGTGGGCTGGAAACATGGAGGTGACTTTCAAATTAAGCTCTTGATTTCTTTGAATGAATAGAATGTGTACCATTCTGCTTCTTTAGAAAATGAAAGTGAATAAATTCCAAATTAAAAATGACATATTTTAATATTTAGTGAAATTGATTCTGTATTTTTATCATTGATTGATATTTTTCTCAAATATTCTGCAGCGATAAATCCGCTGGAGCTATCAGTGTCTGTCCTCCTGTCACCAACAGAAGAAATCTCTGCTCTTAGGTTTCTCTTCCTCACCTGCTTAGTGAGAGGTTTCTCCCCCCGAGAGATCTTCATCAAATGGACAAACAACGACAAGCCGGTGAATCACAGTAACTACAAGAACACCGAGGTGATAGCGGAGAGTGACAACACCTCCTTCTTCATGTACAGTCTGTTATCCATTACAGCGGAGGAGTGGGCCAGTGGTGCTTCTTACTCCTGTGTGGTGAGACATGAAGCGATTCCATTGAAGATCATCAACAGAACAGTTGATAAACCCAGCAGTAAACCGAGTTTTGTGAACATTTCACTTGGACACTGTAAATCCATGTCAATAAAAATCTCAAAGTTGAATCTAATAATTAAACAAAAGTAATAAAATTATTTTTTTCCTCCAATTGTGAATTAAGTATACAACTCTGATTAATTGTGTTTCCCACTTTTACTTATATTCTATCTGTACAGTTCTGCTCCTCGGATGCTGCCTTATCTGCTGTGCTTTTCCAGCACCATTCTAATCTAGACTCTGATCTCCAGCATCTGCAGTCCTCACTTTTGCCTTGATTATTGATGGGTCTAGGACTCGTGCAAGTAATGTTTCCTTCTCATACACACCTTGGTCAGAGACAGAATAAAGCTCACTCATTACAGGATTCTGCAAAGTAAATCTCTCTGGGATAATGAGAGGTCATGCTTTCAAAGTGAGAGGTCGAAAGTTTAAGGGGGATACATGCAGCAAGTACTTCACACAGAGGGTGGTAGGTGTCTGGAACGCGTTGCCAGCAGAGGTGGTAGAGGCAGGCACTTTAGATTCATTTAAGATGAGTCTGGACAGATGCATGAGTAGGTGGGGAGCAGAGGGATACAGATGCTTAGGAATTGACCGACAGGTTTAGACAGTACATTTGGATCGGCTCAGGCTTGAAGGGCCGAAGGGCCTGTTTCTGGGCTGTAAATATTCTTTGTTCTTTGTTCTGAGATGAAATCTGACAACGTCCATTTTATGGCACATGAAGACCACAAATTTTGAACTTGGTTTTCCTGACTCTCTGATTGCCTACTCTTACAAAAACAATGTCAACCCAAACTGCCACATCGCCTCAACTGGGAATATACACTTAAGAGACTTTACAATTTGTTTTGGGACATACCAATCGCAAAGAACGCAGAAGAACTTGAAGTTAACCTTTGTTTCTGGGGAACGGCCAGGAATCTTGCACCAGTGCATTAGTTGACAGAAAATATCTTCACTTTTACACCAAAGAGAATGCACAGAAAAGTTGTTGTTGAGCAGATGGAGGAGGAGAGGAGAATGATTAACAGTCTGTACTTTAATCTCTGTGCAGAGTTTTCACAGCAGGCATCCTCTGTAATGTAACCTAGTTGTAACAGGAACAGTCAGCTTCTTGCTTACTGTCTGAAGATTTAGAATTTCCATGCGAAATAATACCTTTGAAGCATGTTGAATACGCTAGGATGTGTTCAGCATTTGTTAACATCGACTCCCCTTAATCCAAAACTAATGTTGACATCATCCCAGCTTGTATTCCAGAGTTTTGTCTCTGTTTTCTGGAGCACATGGGATAAATTCTCATATTCGAATATCTGACATCATTTTGATACAAGTACAGAACACGAGCAGATATCTTCTAATCAGCGTATTAGGAAATGGTATTATACATTTCTGGAGCAGTGGGATTTGAACTCAGGTCTCTTGTCTCAGAGACAGCAATTCTATCACTGCAACAAAAGAGTCCTTCACAAAGCACTTATCGCTCCATGGTGATGAGAATTTTTCTCCACACCATCAGGGTGAGATCTAATTGTTGGCATTCCATTAAAATTATAACAATAATAAAAATTACAATTTGGTATAAGAGTAGAAATACACACTGATACAGAGAGATGCTCACAAATACAAACTAAAGACACATATACAGACTCTCATCTGAAGGCACATACTTATGAGTGCACACAAATGTGCATACAGATATGCCATCATACATGCAACCACGTACAGAGCCACACATGAAAATTTTTATTTGAACATTCATCTAAGCACTTACAAAAATGCATAAACACTGAAAGAAAGGCACATGCACAAATTAACAGGAATATCCACATAACCATGAAAAACCATAGACACACGTTAACACAGAAATGGACACGAGTACATATGAATTCATACAGCGTAATGCTTATAGATATGCATGCATAAACACTCCGATATAACATCCGAAAAATATCCCCCCACATGCAGACTCATCGAGATATATATGAGCACGGAGATAAATATTAATCTCATTATTTTCCCAATTTCATAATCACAAACATATGATGGAAGAGACCGCTTAATTATTTATTTTTAAAATGCATTGATCAGCACGTATACACAAATTCAGTCTCAGGGCATGAATTAAACAAAGAAAATGACACAATTGTCAGCAACCATCCACACACAATAACAGAAAAAATACATCAGGAGATGGTTTTGGATAAATTGCTATACAAGCAGACATCATCACATAAATATAAACAGCCTTCCAAACATGGTGTTGCATGCTAAACTTTGTTGAGCACAAGTATGAAAATAACCTAATGTAGTTAGGATCTGAAATAGATACATGAACACATATTTTAGATGGCACTAATGAAAAGTAAATATTCACAAAACATTAAAGATAAGCATAGTCATCAACAAAGTAGCATATTAGCATGACAATGCTTATGCATTATGAAATGCATAAAATTTCGGTGCACAAACAGGTGAATGAGCACACCAGCATTAAAGGAACCTGAGTGTGTTAATTCATGCTAAAACTCCAATATGGGCAAGTGTAAAGGAAGAGGCACTCCTCACCACACCCACAAACACTAAAGGAAAAATATTCACCCCAAGTGGTAGAAAAATATAAATTAAGGGACATGTGCACAAAACCTTATTCCTAAAGTCCACAGATCCTACAAACAAAAACAAGAAGCAATGTTCTTACTGTGGATGTAATTGATGATCATGATTTGCCAAGTAGTTGGTCACCAATAAGTGAAAATGAAAATCACATTTGAACTCTCATCCAGTACTCGCTACAATTTTCACCTAACTGCTGGCACAGCCCATAGTTAACATATAATAACAGAATTAAAATAACTGTTCCAATAAAAAAAGTCTTCAAATGATAAACAATGATAATATTCTTCATTTCTTAAAAAAAAAAGACAATATAATTCATAATGTTCTGAGGCACTGAGTCTTTCTCAGGCCTCGAATACTTACCCTCCATTGACTGTTCTAGATTGGCCAAGATATCAAATTTGGCCGAGGCAAATCTAAATTGATGGATTATTTGAAAAACCTACAATTGTTTGCAGAAGGGATTCATATTACATATGTAGTGCCAAGATCAAATAAAACCATAACTATTGGAGAAGGTTTCAGAGTCTCTAGACCAGATAAGTTCCACAATAAGTGAACAGTTGCTGTGATTAGTGCGGAATTCTGCCTTGCATCATATAGAACCCAATGGCTGAATATTTCCAGTCCTTCTGATCTCTGCCTTGCCCGATCGACATCGACCTATGATTTATAGTTTTTGAGGGCTGCTGTTCAGTAATATCCCTGTATCGTATATATCTCAGTCTCATTCCCTGGGATTATGACACAAGGCTGGAGGTACTGTCGATAGTGTCGAGGGCTGTGAATTTTATGTAAATCTGTAAAAGTCACCAGAAAGAAAAAAACATGGCCTCAACATAAAGCGTAGGCAGCTATTCTGTAGAAGGCATAAATAAAAACAGAACACATGGATCTCAAACAATTGGGAAACTACAAATTTTTCCAAACAGAATCATTTCAATAATATCAAGCAAAGTGAAAAGGAAAAGCCATCAATAATTTTCTCAGTTACACACTGATAAATGCATGTCATCTCACTGTTAGAGTGAAGTACAGGACAGATTGTAGTTTTTGAGCATTTAGAGAACTTGATAAACAGAGAAGGAAAATCGAGGGGGCCCACAACTCACTCAGTTAACCTGAAAAGAGACACAAAGTAATGATGCAGATGTTTATTATCAGAGACATTCATGTTGTAATTTTAATTCAACAACACACTTGGAGATTTCACAAAACATATTTGGTTACTTGACGTGTGAAAGATTTGATTATTCTCACCCTCACCCAGAGTGGTGGCAGCGCTGCAGATAATACTCAGGCAGAATAGAATGATTAATGTGGAAGCAGCTGTAAAGATGTTGCCGTTTTCATTTTTATAGTTTTCAAGTGTGACCTATTGAATATAAACCTGAGAGAACGTAGTTAGATTGTTTATTGATCCAATCTAATCTATCGGCATCAAAATAATGTAAGCAGAGACCATTATGTCTTCTTTTAGCAGTCAGGTGTTTCTCAAATGTGATTCTCTATCTGTCTCTATTCTTGCATTATTGAATCTGAGCAAGAACTTGCTAACACTAACTGCACATATTCTTTCATTATCCACGTCAGAACATTATGAATTATATTGTCTTTCTTTAAAAAAAATGAAGAATATTATCATTGTTTATCATTTGAGGACTTTTTTATTGGAACAGTTAGTTTAACTCTGTTATTATATGTTAACTATGGGCTGTGCCAGCAGTTAGCTGAAAATTGTAGCGAGTACTGGATGAGAGTTCAAATGTGATTTTCATCTTCACTTATTGGTGACCAATTACTTGGCAAATCATGATCATCAATTACATCCACAGTAAGAACATTGCTTCATGCTTTTGTTTGTAGGATCTGTGGACTTTAGGAATAGGTTTTGTGCACATGTCCCTTAATTTATTTTTTTCAACCACTTGGGGTGAATATTTTTCCTTTAGTGTTTGTGGATGTGGTTAGGAGTGCCTCTTACTGGATGTCTTTTCAATTTGATACCAGGTGCACCGAAAACTTGGGGAAAAAGTCATTGTGCTACGAGTAATCTATCAGTAAGATTCGTGTAAAAATTAATTTCCTGTTTTGCCCTTGCAGTTCACAGAGCTGATTAAGTAGTGCTGTGTCTTTGATAATATTCAGCTACCCATCATTCTACATTTAATTATTGTAGCTACCATATGGATTACTGCACCTCCCTATATACTGCAGCAAAAATTCTAAATAAAATAAGGTAGAACTGCAAATTAAATACTCTCTCTAATTATTAAACATTTAACAAATCAATGACATCAAATTAGAAAGGGAATGTGCACAACAGTCGACTCTGAGGACTGCAAGAAGTTACAAGATGGCATTAATAAATTTACGGGATGGTCAAATAATTGACAAATGAAGTTAAACACAGATACGTGTCAGGTGATGCAGGATACTATCGAAAGGTGCTCATCTAAGTGCAGGAAACAAACAAAGGGATCTCAGAAAATTACACCAGTCACTAAAAAAAATCACAACAGGTTACGAAAGCCATAAAAATGCAAACTAAGCCCTCAGCTTTATCTCTAAATGGACTGATTTAAAAGTAGGGATGTCTTGCAATGTCCCTATAAAAATTTGATTAGACTATAATTAAGAGCATTGCGTGCAGTTCCAGTTGCCACGTTACAGAATGGATACAGACGTACTACAGAGGGTGAAGAGAATATTTATCATGATGATACACAAATTTATGGATGTTTATATCAAGAAAGAATTGTTGTTGTTCACTTCTGTCTTGAAACGAAAAGAAGCCTTATGGCTCTAAAATTAGAGTGGGTACAAAAAACTTCCCTTGTGGGGTAGAGCATAAACTAGTGGCTGTCAATGAAAAAAAGACAAGAAATACAAGAGAATTCAGAAGAAACCTCTTCACTGAGAGAATGATGAGAACAGGGAATATGTGACAACACAGAATGGGTGACATAAATAGTTCAGATGTATTTCAAAGAAACTAGGCGAGCACATGGAAGGGATGGGAGTAGAGAATTGCAAAGGGCAATTTAGATGAGGGAAGATACAAATCAGCTCCAGGGGAACATAAGCACTGGCACGGACTGATTGTTACCAAATGGTCTGTTTCTGTTCTCTGTAATCCTCTGTTAAAAATCACTATAGTATGAAACTAATAAAGTATTTTTAAACATCTAGAGAATTATAAAGTTGTTCATAAAAATAAACTCAATTGTAGAGCACTGAATGTAAATGATTTTAGCAAATGGCCACTCTTCAATATTTGTTGAAAGCACTGAAACAGCAGTACTCATAATACTCCTGCAAGGAGTAGAGTAACCCATTGTCCATGTACCAATTGGGGGAATCTTACATGACTCATTAATGGCCTCAGTAGGACCTGCCAATCTAGCCTGGCAACATTGCATACACTGCATCTCCCATGGCCTCTTCCACTCAGTCACTTGGATATCCAGTTCCAGTAATGATCTCCACCTTGGACAGGAGAATGTTCCAGTTTCCAGATGGGATACCCTGTTGTGAGGCATATGGTACTTGTTTGGGACGGGCATCCTGAGTCTGCAGGCATGCCTCTAGGATTCAGGAGGTAGACTCCCACAAAATGCAGGACCCACCTACTGCTACTAAAGTGCCAGCATTGGTGGGAACAGACTCTACATTGGCCACTTGAGAGGCCATCCTTTCCCTGTTTTGAGAGCAACAAAATACCATGGAGGTGGAAATATGGGAGGCACTGCAACTCCTTCCTTCCCTTGTCATCTTACACCCTATTATCCTCCAAATGACCTTGCAGTCTGTCCCGACTGGGCTGATAGAACCCAATCTCATCGGTGTTAGTCTGTTTCCAATATTTAAGAACATGAAGGGGTGGCAAACTTGTCAAAATCGGTATAGTTCAACAAAAACAGTCTTAACCTGGATGTATAATTCAGTACTCTGAATTGGGCTGAATTAGAACCACTTAAATCTGCTAAAAGAAAGATTACATGTTCATATTTCATGGTGTTTTAACTGGAAAAGGTTGTACTTAATGCCAAATGAGAGAAAGGTGCTGTCATGTATCAGAAGAATAAGGAATGCGGACCAGAAATGTGAAACAGGCTTTTCAGCAATCTTTAAAAGACAGAGACTGAGTGCTACAGGGCATCTGAGGAAGTTTATCAATAAGGTACAGCCAATTCAGGGGCTCAATCATAAACATGGACAAAAGGAAGACAGAAAGCAATCAGAGAACCAAAGAACAGAATGTGTGTATAGATGATCCAAGAGAGCGCTTGGATCGAGGACATGAAGAATTTAAAGATAGACATAAATTTAAATTCAATATATTAGATGACAGTGATCCAGTTAAGATCTCAGTTCTTCCTCGATAAACACAAATTTCAGTTGATCAGTATTGTCCAGGCAGCATTAAATGGGATTTCTATTTGCATTGTGCATACTTCCTGTGTTCACAAAGTATCAACGTTTCATGAATAAATCAGAATGCACTTTCCACAGTTCCAGCAATTTATTAAACAGCAGTTAACAGAAATGATAAATTTTCCAAACTTGTCTTCAAACAGCCAGACTGATACAATATTCAAAGAGGATTTGCAAGAACAAAATGGGCTTGTCATGGGGTTAAATCATTTCAAGTCCTAGATTCCATTTTAATCATACCAGCTGTATGTTGGATATTCCTTTCACAGAGTTCCCGTGTTCAAACAGTTGTTTGTAAACAAAAAAAATGGGTATGACTGTAAACAGAAGGGCCTTTAATTCATCTGGAAAGCTGCAAGAATATTGACATAAAGGGAAACGGTACAAAAACATAGTTCTAATGGGTTGGAAAGTGCATTAGGATTGATAGAGATGTTACTAATGGAACATGGACTGGTCAGATGGTGATGGACAGTTGACAGCTAAACTTTGTTAAATTTTAATTTTGCAGGTTGACTGACTAATCAAGGTATTGCCCTGCGAAATGAATCAGAGAATGGCCATCACCTATTTAGTCGAATCAAAACAAGCCACAACAAGTCTTAGCAGTTAATGCCAGACATAACTGGTCCATTCTCCATGCCTTGACCAATCAGCACACATTACCCATCCAGATTGAATGGTTTCCCCTTTTGCATTGGAATAGTTGAGCGCGTCCTGATGAGTATGGGACTAAGACTTAAAAAAAATGACGTTTTTTTCATCAATACTCAAATCTCCATCTTTACCAGCTGGCTGGGGTGGAACTTAACCATAAAGTATAGGGCCTGGAATGAACTCATAGACTTTTGCACTGACCTCAGGGGAAAACCAGCGACCATGTCCTTACGGAGAGAGAAGAATGATTGAAGATTTGTAGCTCGGGTATCCGTTGTCGTGGTTCTGCTCGCCGAGCTGGAAGTTTTTGCTGCAAACGTTTCGTTCTCTGGCTAGGGAACATCATCAGTGCTGTTGGAGCCTCGTGTGAAGCGCTGCTTTGATGTTTCTTCCGGTATTTATATTGGTTTGTTCTTGCCGCTTCCGGGTGTCAGTTTCAGCTGCAGTGATTTGTATGTGGGGTCCAGGTCGATGTGTCTGTTGATGGATGTTCTTGCCGCTTCCGGGTGTCAGTTTCAGCTGTAGTGGTTTGTATATGGTGTCCAGGTCAATGTGTCTGTTGATGGAGTTTGGGGATGAATGCCATGCTTCTAGGAATTCTCTGGCTGTTCTCTGTCTGGCTTGTCCTATGATAGTGGTGTTTTCCCAGTCAAATTCATGTTGCTGGTTGTCTGAGTGTATGGCTACTAGAGATAGCTGGTCGTGTCGTTTTGTGGCTAGCTGATGTTCATGGATGCGAATTGTTAGCTGTCTTCCTGTTTGTCCTATATAGTGTTTTGTGCAGTCCTTGCATGGTATTTTGTAAACTACGTTAGTTTGGTTCATGCTGGGTATTGGGTCCTTTGTTCTAGTGAGTTGTTGTCTGAGCGTGGATGTTGGCTTGTGTGCTGTTATGAGTCCTAAGGGTCGCAGTAGTCTGGCTGTCAGTTCTAAGACGCTCCTGACGTATGGTAGAGTGGCTAGTCCTTTTGGTTGTGGCATGTCCTCGTTCCTCGGTCTATCTCTTAGGCATCTGGTGATAAATGAACCAAACTAACGTAGTTTACAAAATACCATGCAAGGACTGCACAAAACACTATATAGGACAAACAGGAAGACAGCTAACAATCCGCATCCATGAACATCAGCTAGCCACAAAACAACACGACCAGCTATCTCTAGTAGCCATACACTCAGACAACCAGCAACATGAATTTGACTGGGAAAACACCACTATCATAGGACAAGCCAGACAGAGAACAGCCAGAGAATTCCTAGAAGCATGGCATTCATCCCCAAACTCCATCAACAGACACATTGACCTGGACACCATATACAAACCACTACAGCTGAAACTGACACCCGGAAGCGGCAAGAACATCCATCAACAGACACATCGACCTGGACCCCACATACAAATCACTGCAGCTGAAACTGACACCCGGAAGCGGCAAGAACAAACCAATATAAATACCGGAAGAAACATCAAAGCAGCGCTTCACACGAGGCTCCAACAGCACTGATGATGTTCCCTAGCCAGGGAACGAAACATTTGCAGCAAAAACTTCCAGCTCGGCGAGCAGAACCACAACAGAGAAGAATGACATTACTTTGCCTTTGATCATAAACATTAAGAATTTCAAAACCATTGAGGAACAGAAATCAATAGAAACAAAGCACAGGCACATACACAGAACACACTGTTATTTAAAGGAACAGAGAGAAATTGTGGACTAGCAGACATATTAAGTGTTATATTGAATATTGAGTGTGGCACCAAATGCACCCTTGTGATAACAGCAGTTTGAGAATCTCACCCTGATTGGTTTGCAGCAATTGAATAGTTAGTCATTCTATTATGAGCCCTGCTTAGTGCCTACACCAGTAGGTGAGCATAGATTCAGACCTTTTGAGAGGCAGATATCAGAATGCAGTTGCACAGGGGCAGGAGCACAGCTATCCTTTGGACAGCACTAAAGACATTTCACCCACATTTGTTCTTTTAAAAAAGTGGTAGGGCAAATGTAGGAGATAGGGAAATGTAAACAAAGAACCATTTTCAAGATGTCATCTAATCCAGTGATAGCTGATTGCCAAAATCAGCTGCCATGTTTTGAAAGAAAGCAAGAAGCCCAATGAAGAGGTATTACAGCTTTCACTTGATTCTATGTCACCGTATTCCAAGAGATTTTTGTAGTTGATTTCCAGCAGATATTATTTTTCCCCTAATTACAGAGGTGTGACAGAGCAGCGTTGGTTGTGATCACAGATCAGAGCTGAATAGTGCAGAACCACATCATAATTCATCTCAAGAAACTGTGTTCATGGTCGTTTGGGTTTGCAATGCTTCTGTATTCTGAGCTTCACCTACAATCTTGCCCTGATACCTAGTTTCTTTTTGGAAAAGTTGCAGTTCCAGTCCATTTGTATTTCATCATTGTCCCAATTATAGTTGTTTCAGTATCACAGTATAGTGTGTCAAGTAAATCAGCAGTGACTCCATTTAAAAGGTGTTTAAATTCCGAGGTTCATAGAACATCATATAATCTTCCCAGTTAAAGATGTAATATGCAATGAACAAAATTATATTTTATCTGTGTTTTTTTCTATTACTAACTGCAATGAATCTACTTCCTGGGACACAGAAACTCACCAATGTCTTTAAAACCCATGTACACTTTGGGAAAAGCTCCTGCCCAAACTATTTACTGAACAGAATAACCTCCATCCAGTAATGCAACAAAGCAAAGCAGATTGAGGTCAAATGGTGCACAGGTTTGAGAGAGAATAAAAGCTGTCTCTATCTCATCAGAAAGACAAGTAGAAAGGTTATGCATTTATATAACATCCTAATGTAAGCTCAGAGTAAGAATCCCTTTCCAGATCTCTCAAACAAGTGCAGAGCTCCTGGGGCTATTGTTAACGACAAACCACCAAAGCCAGCTCATTCCATAAACGTACCACTCACTGTGTGAAAATGTTGCCCCGTAAACCCCTTTGAAATCTTTCCTGTCTTCCTTTAAACCTATGCCCTCAAGTTCTGGTTTCCAAAACAGAAGGAAAAAGATCTTGTTTATTTACCGTACCCATTCCCCTCACAATTTTATAATTTTTCAAGGACAGATGAAAACTATGCAATTTATGGAGAAACTAAGCAGCCTTAGCACAATCTGGGATGAGAAAGAGAGTTCAGGTTTCAATTCAAGTGAAAGATTCTTCAATGTTATTTTGCTGGATGTCTGTCAACACTTTTCACGTGACCCCCAAGGGAATGAGTTAGCTTGCTCACCTCTCATGCATCGACATTGAAGTTATCACATAACCCTCTCACCCAGTTAGCACCATGTGTAGCGATATCATAGAATCAGAGATATGGACACAGAGCCTTCAGTCAAACTCGTCCATGCCGAACAGATATCCTAAACTAATTGAGTCCCATTTGCAAACGTTCGGTCCATATCCCTCCAAACCTTTCCTATTCATAGACACATCCAGATGCCTTTTGAATATTGTAATTGTACCAGCCACCACCCCCTCGTCTGCCAACTCATTCCACAAGCGCACCACCCTCTGCATGAAAACGTTGCCCTTAAGTCCTTTTTAAATCATTCCCCTTTCACTTAAACTAATGCTTTCTAGTTCTGCACTGCCCCACCTCAGGGCAAAGGCCTTTCCTAGACATGTCCCTGATGACAAAGTCATCCTCCGACGCTCCAGGGACAATAATCCCAACCAATTCCGTGTCCCTCTGGAGTGATTCTCCTCTTGGATGCTGGCGAGAACATTTCCATCATTTCCATTTTGAAAAGTAAGATGTACCATGCTGTCTGAAGCAATAATCTTTGCAGCTCATCTGTCGTTGATGAGCATTGTAGGATAGCATGAAAACTTGTGAATATGTGCTGTCAATTGAAGATTGCATAAATGACCTGAGTCTTTGAGCAAAACGTGCAACTAAGTTCTGAGTTGTTGCTGATGCCAAAATAACTGTCACATTTAGGTGCTACTCCAGAGGACATTGTCACCATGACAGACTATAGCTGAGGTGATGGCACTGTGCTTGAAATTGCAGGCTTCCAGACTTTGTTGACAATTTGCGTTGCAGATCAACTGGTTATCTCGAGTATGCGTAATTGTAAAACAGATTGGTTTTTCTGTTGAAAATCGTTGCAACTAAAGGATTTCTGTCTGACTATTGTGAAGTCAATGATAAAACGGAAACTTACTGGCTGCCGTGGCTGTGAACACCAGGAGTAAAGTCATTAGTGTACTGAAGCACCATTTATCGAATTGTTGGTGAGCTGGCATTTTCTGTAGTTATTCAGGAACTCCCCATAAAGTCATTCCATAGTAGAGCAGTGAATACTACTCTGTAACAATCATATTACTGCCTCTCTAATATTTGCACTATTCTTAGTGGTTGAGCACTTACCTCAAGAAGGAAAATTGTTTTAGGACAGCACATTGAAGAGATGTCAATGGAAAATTGTTTGTCTTTTGGTATTAAAGTTGAGGATGTATGTTGCCTTCTAGAATCTAAATATATTTCGAAGAATTGGGTTTCTCCTTATCAGCAGCTAGAGTGTCCTTCAAATTTATGAAATGTTTTGAAGAAAAAAAGTCACCAATCTTTGATGCCATATATCTGGAATATAACATATTTAATTGCTTGACTTTATTAAAAAGTTAAATGCTGAATCCCTGAGTTTGGAGCAAATTTCTAATAGCTGACAGCCAATTGTGGATACAAGCACTTGTTTAAAATGAGTTTCATCACAACGAACTTCAGCAGCAGAAACAGTGACAGCCTAAGTTATGAGGAAAATGAAAATCCAATGCCTCCAGAGACAGTTGAGAGATCAGAAAGTAATTATTGATCCAATGTGTGACAAAATAATGTTTTATTCAGAATACAATGTAAAAGGCAATTGCTGAAGTGCTGACATTTTCAGGAACATTTTGTCGAGACTTTCTACTGAAACATATTAGGTCTGGGCTGCATCTGTTGAGTCACTTATTCAGAATTTCAGATTTCTGAGGACGGGTCACTTGACTCAACATGAATTCTGCTTTCTCCTCAAAGATGCTGCAAAACCTATTTAGTTTCTCCAACAACATGTTTTTCTTTCAGATCATCAGCTTCAGCAGTTTGTTCTTTTACATTACAGGAAATGTAAAGTGCTGCTAGCTCAGTGAGAGGGATGACAGATCAGTACATTTCTTATGCCTAATGTTCATGCTGATTATCACTGAGGCTGTGAAGGCAGGCACCATTATAGAAGTAAGGAAGACAGGCCTAAGAGGTCATGGAGTATCAAAATGTGATAGAGAACTGGTCTATATCAACATGGCATAATTATAGAACATAGAACATAGAAAAATACAGCGCAGTACAGGCCCTTCGGCCCTCGATGTTGCGCCGACCAAAGCCTACCTAACCTACACTAGCCCAATAACCTCCATATGCTTATCCAATGCCCGCTTAAATGACCATAAAGAGGGAGAGTCCACCACTGCTACTGGCAGGGCACTCCATGAACTCACAATGCACTGAGTAAAGAATGTGCCAGATGGGAAGGTGCCATACTCCCTTCTGCCATTTTCCCAATCCTCCCACCTCCAAGTTAATTGGCAATGAATATTTGATCGTGCATTAACACACCGTCTTTCATAGAACATTTCTTGCCCTTCAATGTTCGGGTCGTCAGTTGTTCGCTTCTAAGCATTGGACTATGCAATGAGGGTAAACATTGAAGAAATTGAATACCAAACTTCCAGCTTCCCAATATTATTACATGCCCCACCTAATGCTCCCTCCCCACCCCAAAAACGTACAGACTATGGTGCTCTGCAAACTCCTGTGAAAGTTGAAAGAAAATAAAATCACCATATACTGCAATCATACATTTGGTAAATGACCATTTTTTAAAACAAATCTAAGTACTCAGTTAAATACTGCATCTTTGGGTTTATTTTTTCACACATTTAAATGTAGATGCCTTTGATTGTTTTAAACGCCACTTTATGCTTTCTAATTGTTCAACTGTAGAAATGAAAATCTTGACAGCTCAATCTGGAAAGGAACTGGAAGTTCACTTTCTCCAGAAAACATTACGGAAATCAAAAATTAAGTTCACTCAAGTAGGACTAAGTTCTGCTTTGGTCAGAACCGAGTATGAAAAGGAATTGCTGGAGAGCAGGCAGTTTCCGTAAAATTTATATAGGAATTCCCTTTGAAAACATTCCATGATGCTACAGCAAACCCCACCATTCCAGACCACAGATTCACATTACTGCCGTGAATAGAGTGATTTCTCCATTTTCCAAAAAGTTGTATCAACTCAATAGAAAATTTGAAAAACTGCTTTCATTTCAGCATAAAGCAAATTACTGCGGATGCTGGAATCTGAAACCAAAAGAGAAAGTGCTGGAAAATCTCAGCAGGTCTGGCAGCATCTGTAAAGAGAGAAAAGAGCTGACGTTTCAAGTCTAACTGACCCTTTGTCGAAGCTAAAAACCCCTTTTTTATCTTTGACAAAGGGTCAGTTAGACTTTAAACATCAACTCTTTTCTCTCCTTACAGATGCTGTTCAGACCTGCTGAGATTTTCCTGCATTTTCTCTTTTGGTTGCATTTCAGCATCCCTGGTTAGTGTCTATAACTCATTCACATTTCTTATGTGTCAGGATTTTCCTTTCCATTTCTTCTTCCTTGCAGCTCTCCAGCCCCTCTGCCAGGCACAGTTGCTAACACTTGCAAACCACCTGAGAAAACATTGTAATTACAGAGCTCTGGGGTGTGGGCTGTTTAACAAATCTGGTTGATAAGGACTTGAAAATTTGTAAAGGGCTTGTCATATGAAGACGTTGGGTCTGAATGGCATGGAGTTTGGGTTGGGTGGGGAATCTTATTGAAAATTACAGTATCCTGAGTGGCCTAGAAAGATTGCACATGGAATGGATAAGATGTTTCCACTAGTAGTGGAGATTAGGACGTGTGGGTGCAGTTGCTGAGTGAAGGGTCCAACCTTTAGAACTGAGATAAGGAAGAATTATTCAGTCGGGGGGTAATGAAGCTGTGGAACCCATGGCCTGGAGGCCAAGTCATTAAATCTACTTAGACATAGATAAGTTCCTGATTTGAAAGAGGTTAAAGGTTTCTGGGTGAAAGCTGGCAAAGAAGATCGAGAAACATATCAGCCAGGACCGAAAGGCAGTGGTACGCCAATAGGCCAAATGGTCCTATTTTTAATGGTCTATCGACTCCAAACTAATACTTAAATGTTCCTTTTGTTTATAAGCTACTTTTGTGTGCAAGCGCTTGTTTAAAATACCTTTAAGGTCAACCTTCTATCTAAGTACAGGTCTGAACCCCTTGACAACCCACACTCTGAGAACATTGAAAAACTAAGTCCACCAAAAGAGACAGTAGATGTTTGAAAGTACATTTGATCCATCCTGTGCTTCATTCCCAATACACACCATGAAAAGAAATTGCTGGAAAGATAGTCGCTCTTGTAAGGTTGTGCCGGAACCACCCTGTGATGGATCCTACAGCAGTCTAACAAATACCATTCGAGGTGATAAAACTCACATTAAAAAAACAAATTTACCCTCTCCAAGGTCATTGCCAAGAGTCAATATTGATGACAACGTTCAGCCTTTGATCCATAGAAAGCATCCAAAGATCTTCAATTGAAAACGGATTTGCCCTCAGATCTTGGTATAGTGTACCTTGCAACACTGTTAAAATGCTTATTCTCTCAACAACAACACCACCCCACCCTCAAATGCATCAGCCTATCAAACTGGAGTGATTAGTATTGCTGCCTCACAGTGCCAGAGACCCGAGTTCAATTCCAACTGGTCTGTGTGAAGTTTGCGTGGGTCTGCGTGGGTTTCCTCCGGGTGCTCTGGTTTCCTCCCACAGTCCAAAGATGTGCAGGTTAGGTGAATTGGCCATGCTAAATTGCCCGTAGTGTTAGGTGCATTAGTCAGAGGGAAATGGGTCTGGGGGGGGTTACTCTTCAGAAGATCAGTGTGGACTTGTTGGGCTGAAGGGCCTGTTTCCATACTGTAGGGAATCTAATCTAATCTAATCTAATCGAGAGTGACCTCAATATTTTCTCAGAAGGTTTGGAAAGCAGACCATCTAGTGTAGTGATAGTTCTGGATTTTGACCAAATGGGGACTTGAATTGCTGACCCTTTTTGTCTTTGAGACTTATTTTCAAGTGTTTGCAAGTGGTTTGCAGATAGAAGTCCTGGAATTAATTTGTGCTTCACGACCACTTGTGGGTGCAGACATTTTGGCAGTCCACATTGTCCGGAGGAAGGGAAGCATGTTTGCCAGAGGTGAGTGTAACCATTAGGAAGCACAGTGTGATGTGATTTTGATGTGGTTTAGTCCTGATTCCTTTGGAATGCAGCAATGTGAAAAGGGAATGTTGGAGAACCATTGATTCCTTCAAAGGTTTTTGTGTAATGCAACAAATGCCATCCAGCTACAGCATTCACATTAAAGAGGCTGCTGGACTGCTTTCCTTGAATTTAAAATTAGACAGAGTTAACTTAAATAATAATACACATATTGAAGCTTCCAAAACACTTAGATGGGAAATTGCTTGCTAATCTATATTGAGGTGATATTTCTGAACAATGTGGCTACAATGAAAATACCATAAAAATGGGTTGCTCTCCTTCACCCATCTCATCTCTTCTCTTTCTCTTTCCTGTTCATGTGTGTCTTCTCCATATCCTTCCTCCCCGCACCCATGGCAACCACCATTACCACCCAAACTGCCTCCAAGTTCACCATTGTGCCAGAGAGTCCTACAGTATGAAGACCAAACTGGTCCATGATGACCAAATGTCCATCAATGATAACCCCATTTCCCCACACTTGACCTATATCTTCTAATTCTTTCATATCCTTGTATTTGTTCAAATGCATTTTAAATGCTGTTAATGTACCCACATCAACCACTTCCAGAGGCAGCTCAGTCCAAATGTGCACCTGTGTGAAATGTTGGCCACAGGTTCCTTTTTACTTGTTCCCCTCTAATCGTAACTGATGTCCTCATTCCCCAGTCATAGGAAAAGGACGGAGTGGATTCATGTTATCCTTACCTCTCATGATAATATACTCTTCTATAAGATATTTCCTCAGTCTTCTAAGCTGTAAAGAAACAAAGTCCTAGCTTGTCCAACACCTCCCTCTAACTCAGACTGTTGAATCCAAGCAACATCCTTGTAAATTTCTTCTGTGCTCTTTCCAGTTTAATAACATCCTTCCTGTAGCAAGGTGAACAAATCTGAACACAATATTCCAAGTGCAGTTTCACCAATGTCCTGAACAACTGTGAAACACAACTTCCCAACTTCTCAATACTCGATACCCTCTGCTCTGTCTATCTGTGACTCCACTTTCATAGAACTGTGCACCTGAACTCCAAGGTCCCTCTGCTCCACCACACTCCTTAAGGCCCTACCACTCATTATGAAACCCCTGCTGTGATTTGACTTTCCAAATGTAGTACCTCAAATTTATCTATATTAAACTCCATTTGCCATTTTCGGTACACTTTCCAGGTGATCAACATCCTGCTGCAATTTCTGATACTCTTTCTCACTGTTCATGATATCTCCTATTTTAGTGTCATCTGCAAACTTACCAATCATACGTTGTACATCTTCATCAAAATCATTGCCGTAGATAACAAACAGCAATGGGCCCAGCACAAACCCCAAGCCACTCTACTAGTCACAGGCCTCCTTCCACTGTTACCCTCTGCTCCCTTCCATCAAGCCAATTGTTTATCAAAATTGACAGCTCCCCCTGCATTCCATGTCCTCGAAGCACCTGTGACATTTGAAGAATGTGGCTACAATTAAGAGTGTGACCTATTCCGGTTTCCTAGCCTGGGTATATCTCCCATTCAGTGCTGCCATTGAATGCTTTGCATTTTTTATAATCTAAGTTGCCCAGCTGCCATGTGTATCCTTGGAGTCAGGCACTTTCCCAAGTATTGGCTATTTATTTGAATCAAGCTTATAAAGTGCTTTCAAGGTGATTTGAATACAGGCAGCATCACATTCACACAATTTTCCTGGTGTCATTGATCAATAGAAGCCTAAATTGAGACGTTATTATACTGCTCTGAGTCAGAGACCTGGAATTAATCCTGAGTTTATGCCCAGATCTGTAACTAAACTCAGAATGGTTTAAGAGGCGGGAAAGAAAAAAATAATAAAATTATCTTTTTAACAAATCATCAATAGTGACTAATATAACATTAAGCTTCAGTGAATTTCAGCAATGAGAAATTACTATGTTAGCATTTTGAATCAAACATTAAGTTACAAGTTGTGCTCGTGAGGGTTGAATTGACTGTAGCCTTAAAGATGTTGAGTTTCTTCTTAAAAGATGAGAAAGTTAAACTTAAATCCTTGCATTTGGGATGTTCTTTCCTCTGTCTCCATGCAGAGGTTCTTTATTTGACCTCTTTACCCCGCATCCATCCATTGGCTCCTGCCCTCACAGCTAAAAGTCTAGATGTTAATAAGAAGTGCCAAATAGTAAAATTGTGATCATGTGCACATTTAAAATGATTTAACTGGTTCTTTATGACAAGTCACAGCTGTGAAAGTGTTGACATTTCCCACTGTGAAGAAGATGGAAATTGAAGTGTGTCAGAAACTAAAGGAGTAATTGGCAAGTAATTTTGATCTGATGTCAGAATAACATTTGCATTTGGGATCTAATAATGTGAAAGGGAACTGCTGATAGTTGTTGTAAGATTATATCAGGATTGCCTCTGGAAGGTATCCCTATGGCAGTGCAGTGAACACCAATCCAGACTATAGTAATCACATGAAGCAACTGCTTGACTGGTTCTCAAATGTTTGGCTCATTTTGAGAGATTAGACAATGTTTAATCAGTGAGGTCTGCAGATGCTGGAGATCAGAGCTGAAAATGTGTTGCTGGTTAAAGCGCAGCAGGTCAGGCAGCATCCAAGGAACAGGAAATTCGACGTTTCGGGCACAAGCCCTTCATCAGGATGAATTTCCTGTTCCTTGGATGCTGCCTGACCTGCTGCGCTTTAACCAGCAACACATTTTCAGCAATGTTGAATCAGCATAAAACATCCAAAGATTTTCAATCGTTGTTTTAGTTTTGTTTTTCAGTATGTAGTTCTGGCATAACCCAGAAACAGGTGAAATACCGAAGAATTCTTTTTTCTTCTTCTTACCTTGTTCTGTCTCTTCCATCTCCTTCCCCCAGCACAGCCTCATTGTGGTGTCCTGATGAAATCTGATGGAATTCAAATGAATCCATACCTAAACTACCATATTGTGCAGTCATTGACTAACTTAACAAAACTAGTTGACGAGGCTTGAAATACTGAATCCCAATTTTTTTTGATAAATTGGGTTGGATTTAATTCTGGGTCAATTTGCTTGTTTTAAATGACTTAATTTCTGTGCTTTGATCAATTGCAGTTCTGGAAATATTGACAGCTCAAGCACTGAGGGAAATGAAAATAGGTATTCTCCTGGAGCGAGTGAAATAATTGTAAAGTAAGTTTAGTTGCATGTGTGACCATGTTAGTCAATATTCAGAATATAAAAAAACTGGTAAGAAATCGCTGGATTGCTGGCAGTTCATGCAATGTTTTACAAACATTTGATCATGTTTGTACCAGCTGTCAAAGAGGAACTTGTCTACATTCACTCTCAACTCATTTTACTGTGTAATATTGCAAAACCTCTCCTGTCAAAAATTGACGTTCCCTTTTGGAGACCTCAATTAAAGCTGTCACTCTTAGGTAGAGCATTACAGTTCCTTGTCAGTACTGGTTTATTTTGCAGCTCATCTCAAATCAGTGTCCTTTTCTTCTGAAGTCGTCTGTCATTGGGAATTGTATGTTCTTACCTATCCAATAAGTCCTATCCAAATCCCGCATGATTTTGAACACTTGTAAAATCTCTTCTTAGTCTTCTCTTTTCCAAGAAGAGCAGCCCGAGCTTCTTCAAGCAACAGGTCATTCTGCTATAACGTGCATTTCGTCAACACGAATTTGCTGTAATTCAATAGGCGAATTGGGGACCAGCCTTTTAAAGCACTTCATGACCACCGAAGTTAGAGCCATTGGGCGGTGGTCATTGAGACATGCTGCATGTTGATGTTACAAAGGAATAGGATTATTGGTAACTCCAGCGAGAACCAAGCTAAACATTGGCAGTTCAGAGAGTAATTGAAGACGTAAATGAGACTGGCAGCTAACATTAAAAGGGAATCCAAAAGTCAGCCTTAGTCACAAACACTGAAAGGAGAGCAGAAGAATAACTGAGGCCAATTATCACAAAACCGCTGTTCAAACTTCATAGAGGTAAGGGCCTAGTGAGATAATATAAAGTGGGAGTTAATGTCCAATTCATGGTAAAAAGAAATATAATTCAGACATGTGTGAGCTGATATTTGACAGAATTTTAGAAAGGCTAAAATAAAACAGAACTGTAGATGCTGGAAATCTGAAACAAAGAAAGAAATAGTGAGAGAAACTCAGCAGGTCTGGCAGCATCTGTGGTGAGAAAGCACAGTTAATATTTTTGAGTCCTGTCATGCACTGAGCTTCTGCAGCAATTTCTGCTTCTGTTAGAAAGGTTGGTTGTCCCAGGGTGTTGGTAACTCATAAAACATGAATTGGAGTCACCCGAGGATACTGAGAAAAATAATCTTGAAGCTGCAGTGACATTGTCCACATCAACCTCATCCTGTTCAAATACAGGGATGCTTTGAGAGGAGTGGACAATTGCAACATTTACTATTTTTTTTCAAAAGTGTATGGATAAATCTAGCAACTGTATTCATCTTGGTGGGAAGGCTTCGAAAGAGTTTATATCTCAGCCTCAAGCAACAATAGTTAGGGAGCATACCGGCGCACTTTTTATGCTGACTAAGAAATCCTCGCCATCTAGAGTGTAATCTGTTTAATAGAACCATCTGATGTAGGTTGTAATTCAGAATCTTCAATGTTCATGGTATTTGAACAGCTTTAATTGGAGATGAAAGTGCTTGCTTGAAATGTTTTAATTTGTCCTTCATGTTCAATTGCAGCTGCGAAGACGTTGAGTCGAAACTCTGGAAAATCTCAGGAGCTTGAGAATCTGAGCTAACCTGATAAGGAAGTGACAGTCAAGAAGTAAGTTTGATCCACTGTGTGACCATATTATGTTTCATTTGCAATACTGTAATGTGAAAAAGGATTCCCTGGAGAGCTGGTGGCCATATGTTCAATCATCAGAATCTCTTCGTGAAGATGTAAATGTTTCTGTGGTGTCTGGCACTGTAAGACATACTACTAAAACGATGACACGACACCACTCCAGACCGTAGTACACTCATGAAGAAACAGCTTCCCAATTACTTGCATAGTTTCTCACTACTCCCTAGAAACAAGAAATGCTAAGCACTTTGTGAAGGACAAGCAGCTGTTGAACATGAAGATGTTGAGTTTATCTCAGACTGATATTTGTAGACGATGCAGCAACGTAAGTTGTTGGCGAAGTGGCTTCACTCTTTGCGCCTGCTCCTTTTCTCTGTTGTCACCTGCTGCTCCCAATGCTGGCTGCCTGCTTTGGCCCTTCAAGTCATCTCTTGAAAATTTCCTGAGGAATTTTTAAAAAGTATTCACCACCTTGTGCAATTTTACATTTGGAGTATGACCTTATTTAATAAAATTAGCTGACTGGGCCTTGAAATGTTGAATTCTGAGACTCCAGTTTTTATTTAAATGATAATCAATTATAAACCCAAACACTATTTTGATTTGCTTTTTATTTTGTGTTTGTGATCGATTGCAGAAGCGAACATTTTAAATGATCAAACAAGGAAGCTGTAGTATCGGTCCTACAGAAAGACTGATAAGTTGGAAATAGATATAGTGACCATATAGAAAATGGAGCTCAGAAATGTTAACTAAAATGGCCCTGGCATATTGGTTGTATTTCCCGACATCCTAAGCGACAGGCTAAGCGAAACTAATTGCTAACATAGCAATTTGTAAGAAGCCAGCCTAGCGGTAAACAATCCTCCCCACAGGTCCGAGGATGAGATAGTACATAGCACTAGATCAACGGGCAACCATCAGAGGAATACTGGAGCCTCATTGTTTTAGAGCTGTACTAATGAATACATGTGTAGTTTAGAGCAATTTTTGATATCTGAATGTTACCTTGAAAAGCAGAGTAAGAATAATGAGGGCTATGTTAAGAGCTTAACCAGATGGCTGTTGGTATCTGTGTGTGTGTTAGATTTAGAGCACTTTTGATGTGTAAGCTTCCAATAAAGTATGCTTTGTTTAATTTTACACTGTGCGATAGCTTAATGATACGGGACTCTGTATTGCGTACGAAGTTATGTATAAATGTAACAACTTTCCCTATCAACGGGGAGAGAATCCATTCTTTAGTACCCGGCGTGGTCTAAGGTGGCTTTTCTCCCAAGCCTTGTTTGTATATTCGTATACTGACAGTCTTGAATAAAAACAGTGCTGTTGAAATGTGTTAATCAAGTGGTGGTTCTCTGTTCTTGGACAGGTGTTCACAAGAAGCCCAGGAGCTCAAAGCTGAGCTTCCACAAGACAACAATGATAAAAATGTCAGTTTGATCTGACATCTGGCTAAATTGTATTTTTGATTTGAAATTTAACAATATAAGAAGAGTTGCTGGAGAGCCGAGCATCCTGTAAAATAATGGAGAGGCTTTCTCATGAAGACATCCTCTTAAGTAGGATGGCAAACAGCACTCCAAACCGTAACACTCACGTTCAAGAAGCTGCTGGACTTGATCTCCACTGACTGGACTATTTCATTATTGTGAGAGATTGGCTTGTTTAGACTTCTCAATGCAATTCAGCCAAAACTCTTCCTTTGAACTGTTTGTGTTACAGTACAGGGATCAGGTTTTTGAAGTTGTTCTTCTCGGATTGTCATTTGTCGACTCTGCAACGATGATGCATTATTAAAGAAATAGTTTCTCTCTTCATGCCCCTTCACTGCGTGCTATCCTGAAAACCTCCTGTGAATGCCTGAAAAGGAATTAAACCACTATCTACTGCAGTCATATATACTTAGCATGTGACTTGTTCCTGGTGTCCTGACTTTGGGATTCCTCCCACTCCATGGTGCTGTTGTATGCTTTTCATGTAATCTAACTTGGATGGCTGCTTCCTGAATGCATGAAATCCAAAAGTTCTTCTAAACAGACTTTTCAGTTTTGAAACGTGATAACTAAGTGCTTTCAAAGTTTACTGTAGAAAGCACTGCACAAATGCAATTCTGCAGCATTGTTGGGGGATTAGCAGAAATTCCAGTTAAAGTTTTGGGCCGTACCAACATTGCTTAGCTTGTTTTACTGCTCTGAATAACATCAGCTAATACAATAGACAATAGACAATAGGTGCAGGAGTAGGCCATTCAGCCCTTCGAACCTGCACCACCATTCAATATGATCATGGCTGATCATTCCTAATTAGTATCCTCTTCCTGCCTTATCCCCATAACCCTTGATTCCACTATCTTTGAGAGCTCTATCCAACTTTTTCTTAAATGAATGCAGAGACTGGGCCTCCACTGCCCTCTGGGGCAGAGCATTCCACACAGCCACCACTCTCTGGGTGAAGAAGTTTCTCCTCATCTCTGTCCTAAATGGTCTACACGGTATTTTTAAGCTGTGTCCTCTGGTTCGGCACTCACCCATCAGCGGAAACATGTTTGCTGCTGCCAGAGTGTCCAATCCTTTCATAATCTTATATGTCGCAATCAGATCCCCTCTCAGTCTTCTAAACTCAAGGGTATACAAGCCCAGTCGCTTCAGTCTTTCAGTGTAAGGTAATCCCGCCATTCCAGGAATTGACCTCGTGAACCTACGCTGCACTCCATCAATAGCCAGAATGTCTTTCCTCAAATTTGCAGACCAGAACTGCACACAGTACTCCAGGTGCGGTCTCACCAGGGCCCTGTACAGCTGCAGAAGCACCTCTTTGCTTCTATATTCAATTCCTCTTGTTATGAAGGCCAGCATGCTATTAGCCTTCTTCACTACCTGCTGTACCTGCATGCTTACCTTCATTGTCTGGTGTACAAGAACACCCAGATCTCTCTGTACTGCCCCTTTACCTAAATTGATTCCATACTTTGGAAACACAGAGTTAAAGACAGAATTAATCTGTGCTTTTAGATGAAGAACATACATCCAATAAGTTTGAGTGTTGGACTGGACTTGGGGCTTGGAAATTATAAGATTATTATCTGTACATGGACAGTGATTTCTTTTCTGTTCGTACCCGATTTACTTACTCATTTAATTTGCTTTCTGGAGTTGATGTGTGTATTTTTTAGAATCAAGAAAGTCAATACCTGAAAGGCCAAAGAAAAAAGGAACTGCTTGTACACAAATGCAAAAGCAATTTTTTTTGCTGTATTGTATTAGAAAATAATCAACTTGGAAGAGACGGGATTTTCAGGCCCAATCAATCACAACTGAGTTGCAGTGACGTTTAAAAAAAAAAGCCTCTGATAATTTATGAAAACTACTGCACAGGAAAGAACCCTCTGGATAATGTAACAAGCAGAACACAGTTGGGATGCTTTGTGCATTGCTCTTCACTCTATCCCACCCAGTTATCTTTTTGGAAAGCTGAAAAACATTTTAGAAATCCACAAAAAAACCCTCAAAAAACGAACAGGAAATGACATCACCACAAACCCCAGGAACCCCATCCAGGAGAAAGATATAAATAGAAAGCAGGAGACAACAGCTTCGCTTCACTTGGAGGTCCCCACTGATGATGTTACCGAGCCAGGTAATGAAACGTCTGGATATCAAACCTACAGCTCAGCGAGCAAACCTACACCCTAAACCTCAACCTGAGCTACAAACCTTCACAAACCTTGCAAAAAGCACATATGATGCTCTTTGAGAGACAATTATTTCAGATGAGTTCAGAAATTCACTTCCTGACGTATTGAGAACTCATGTGGAAGAATAAAGACTTCAAACTGCAAGATTAGCAGATAATATGGGTTGATGATTAACAGCTGGCGCATAAATCAAAGTTTGGATCGGACATCAATTTCATTCGGTGAGAGATAGAAATTTTGGAAAAGTGAAATTCTCAGGTGTTAACAGAAAGGGAGATCTCATTGAACATAATAAAGATAGTTTACCAGAGTGTAACAAGAAAAACCATGAGAGAGGAAGAGAGGCAAACAAAGCTCAGATGTTTTCACTGCAATAACGTTGGCCACATGAATTTGCACTTTTCTTTATTTAGGAAAAACAGCATTGGGAAGACAGAAGTGGGAAAACAGGATAAACCAGTGAATTTTGTTGAAGTGGTAAAGGAAAGCACAATGAAAGCGAGAATAAAACTGCACCAGAATGTACAACTGGGTCAAGGGCTGGTTGAGAAGAAAGTGCCAGATCTTCTTAAACCATTCACTTTTGAGGGTAAGGTTTACTCATATATACCAGGAGGAGCAGGTGAAGAAATTACGATTTTAAGAAATATAGGAATGTGTCAATCTTTAATAGTGAAAGATGAGGAGATGTTTTAATCATAATAACTATTGTCAGAAAAAAAAACAGTTGGCAATATGTGGAAATCATGATGAGAAGTGTTCTGTTATGTAAAGTGAGCTCGGAGTGTCGTGAAAAGTGGAAAAGAGAAGGTAGGATTATTGAAGAAACTCTCGATCCAGTGATCCAATTTTTTCTTGGTTGGATTACTCTTCAGAGTGCTGCCTCCTGCAGTTTAAAATCAGGTGGCAAGTCAGGTAACTGAGCTATGACATGCTATATCTCCTGAGACTGTTTCTGACTGTGTGATAATAAGGTCTCAAAGCCACACCTAGAAGCAGAGGGAGAAACCAAAAAATAAAGATGAGGAATTTGAAGTATCAAGAATCATGTTTGATCAAACGACTGAGAAAAGAAACAAAAACAGGTGGAGGGCAAAGTGGATCGTTTTTAGTTCAGTGAAATTAACTGTCTTCCAAAAGAATGATGCAAATCTGAACTAGTTGTATGAAAAAGCGTACAGAGGAGCAGAGTTTGAGTGTGTCCCAGAATACTACTATCTAAAAATGATGTCTTGATGAGAAAATGGAGGCCAGCACATATTCAGGCAAATGGGAAAACGGACATTGTTCAGCTTGAGTTACCAGTAGATTATAAAAAGGAGATTTTGCGAGCAGCACATGAATTACTAGTCATTTGGGAGCAGGGAAACTTCAAGCCAAAATTCAAAAACATTTTTAATGGCCTGGACTGCATGAGGATGCAGTTGAACTTTGCTAGACATACCATACATGGAAAATGTCAGACAGTGACAAAACTAGGACCATTAATACCTATTCCCACATTTGAGGAACCTTTTACAACACTTGTTACTGATAGTGCAGAACTGTTATGTAAACCCAAAAAAGTAGTAAGCAGTATTTGCTGACAATGTTGTATGTGCACATAAGATTTCCAGAGGCTATTCCATCATGAAATATCCCAGCAAAAAGGACTGTAGAGGAGCTCCTCAACTGTTTCGCTGGGGCATGGGCAGGAATAAGGACTACTCACTGAGATACAATTAGATGAAGAGTCAAAGTTTAAATCAAAATTATTCAAGGACGTTATGAATAGCTTAGAAATAAACCAATTCAAATCTGCTTCATATTATCCAGAATAGCAGGGAGGATTAGAAGGATGTCATCAAACTTGAAGGGATTATATTGAGGGATTATAGGCAAGACTATCCGGCAGATTGGTACAAAGGAAATTTGTTTCTATATTTTGCGGTTATGGATGCACCATGTGAATATACAAAATACAGTCCATTTGAATTCATTTTGGGGCATGAAGTGAGAGGACCACTGAAATTAATTAAGGACAAATTGTTGAGTCAAACGTTGGAGATTACATATTTGGACAAAGTTAAATTTTAGGGAAAGATCAAATAGAGCTGGTTACTTTGCTAGTTAGTGTTTAAAAGCAGTACAGCATGTGATGAAACAGAAAGCAGGCAAGGAATGAAGCCTTCATAATTTTGTTAGTGGAGCCAAAATGTTAGTATTAGTTCATAAGGTCCTCTAAAACAAGCTTCAGAGGACCCTATGAAAGGAGATTGAGTGAGGTAAATTATTTGATAAGAACATCAGACAGAAAGAAATCTCAGAGAGGGTGTCATACAAATGTTCTCAAACAGTATTTTTATAGGGAAGGAAAGCAAAACAAGAGTGTGTTACCAGTTACCGCACAGAGTGAGAGTCAAGTTCAGAGGATTCTGAATTGGACTTTCCTCAAATGAATTTGGATAATGAAGACGTTCTCAACCATTTGGATACATTGCTGCCTTCCCTTCCAGAACAAAATCACAATGACATGCAAGAGGCATTACAATCACAGAGGGAGGTATCTGGGAATAAGCTGTGAAGTGCTAAAGTACTCATACATGATATATAGAGTGGAATTGCTGTTCCAAGTAAGCATTAATTGCAATAATCTTTATAGACATAACCCGATAAAGTGGACACAAGTTCAAAAACAATTTGGGTGCAGACTCAAAGTTAACATCTTCGAAGTAGTCATGATTTGGAGATGCCAGTGTTGGACTGGGGTGTACAAAGTTAAAAATCACACAGTACCCAGGTTATAGTTCAACAGGTTTTAATTGGAAGCACACTAGCTTTCAGAGCGTCGCTCCTTCATCAGGTGATAATAATCGAAGTAAGTTGCAATAACTAAAACTCACCCAATGCAATGGTGACAAAACCAGATGGTACCCAACGATAATGTTGGGACTATCACAACGTCAATGTAGTTATAAAGTCTGATTCATATCCTACTCCACTCTGTATGACTGTATTGAGAAAGTGTGAGCAACTTAAATTTCTCATTTGCACTTACTCAGAAGTTACTGGCAGGTACCTTTACCTGAAAGACTGAAGACAATTTCAGCTTTTGTGCCACTGAATCGCCTAAATGACTTAAAAGTCATGCCTTTTAGTATGAAAAATGCACCAGACATATTTCAAAGTTAACAAATGAAATCATTTCTGGATTTGCAATTCTGTGGTCTACATTGATGATGTGGTGATTTTTACTCACAGATGGAAGGAGCATTTACAGCATCAAGAAGAGTTGTACAATTGATTTCAGGCACCATGATTGTTGATTAACCTGGTTGTGAGTGAATTTGTTAAAGCCCAAGTCATTGTCTGGGGCTATATTAACGAAGAAGCTGATGAGGGCAGGGCAGTAAACGTAATCCATATGGATTTCAGTAAGACCTTTGATAAGGCTTCATGTGATAGGCTGCTCTGGAAGGTTAGATCACATGGAATCCAGGAGGACCTGACAAATTGGATACACAATTGACTTGATGGTAGGAAACAAAGGGTAATAGTGGAAGGATGTTTGTCTGTCAGGAGGCCTGTGAGTAGTGGAGTGCCTCAGTGATCAGTGCTGGGCCCAATGCTGTTTGTTATCCATATCAATGATTTCGATAAGAATGTCCATGGCATGGTTAGTAAATTTGCAGATGACACTAAAATAGGTGATATCGTGGACAGTGAGGAAGGTTTTCAGAAATTGCAACAGGATCTTGATCAGCTGTGGAAGTGGGCTGAGAAATGGCAAATGAAATTTAACACAAGTAAGTCTGAGGTCTTACATTATGGAAAGCCAAGTCAAGGTAGGGGTTTCATGGTGAATGGTAGGGCCTTAAGGAATGTAGTGGAAGAGAGGTCCTTCGAGCTCAGGTGTACTGTTCTCAGAGAGTGGACTCACGGGTAGACAGGGCCGTGAAGGAGACTTTTGGCACCGTGACATTCATCAGCCAAGGCATTGATTATACAATTTGGGAAGTTATGTTGCGTTGTACAGGACATTGGTGAGGCCGCAGTTGGAGTATCGTGTTCAGTTTTGGTAACCTCGCTGTAGGAAGAATGTTATTAAACTGGAAAAAGTGCAAAAGAAATTTAAAAGGATTTTGCCAGGTCTCAATGATCTGAGTTATAGGCAAAGGTTGGACAAGCTAGAACTCTTTTCTTTAAAGTGTGGGAGACTGAGGGGGAATCTTATAGAATTGTATGAGATCATGAGAAGCATGAATAGGGTGAGTGGACTTGTATAGTTTGATGTTGATGTTAATAGTGAGGACAAATGGTCTTGGATACAGTTTGATATTAGGTACAAATTAATGCACATGCTGGAATCTGTCCTGAAAACAACAAATGTTAGAGATTACAGTGGGTCAGGCAGCATCTATAGAGAGTGGACAAGCTAACATTTTGAGTCCAGCTGATTTTTCATCAGAGCTGAAGTCTAATATTAATCAGCTGGAAAATTTAACAGAGTGATGGCAGATGGAATTTATTCATGGTTAGGCTGAGGTTATGCATTTAGCGATATTGAAACAGGGTAGATCCACACGGTGAATAGTTGTTCCCAAGGCAGGACCGAGGGACAGAGGAAGCTGGATCTTCAAGTTCATAAATCCCTGAATATATTAGTGCAGGCAGAAAAGGTAGTGAAGAAAGCTTACTGAATGTTTGATATTTTTAATGTTTGGAAAAGACAAGCAAATATGTATCTTTACAACTCTATAAGACATTGGTTCAAAGATGGAATACTGCATCTAGTTCTGATCACCACTCTGACGAAAGACATAATTACCCTGGTAAAGGTGCAGAGAGGAATCACTGGGATGGTGTCTGGGATGGAAAGAAGAAGCCATGAAGAAAGACTGGATCGAGTGAATTTGTCTTCATCACAGCACTGGGAGCTGAGGCGGGATATGATTGATGTATATGAATTATGAGAAGCCGAATATCATGGGAATATTTTCCCCATGGTGGATATGTCTAAGACATAGATCATGGCTTTAAGGTGAGCTGAAAGTCATATAGAAGGACATCTGATGACTATTCTTTCATCCAGAGAGTGGCAGAAATGTTGAAAATGGTGCTTGGAAGGCTAGGGTAGGCTGTTACTCATGGAATATTTAAGTAGCATCTGGATGAGTACTTAAAATGCCAGGGTATAGAGGTCGACAGACCAAATGCTTCTAAATATTAGTGTAGTTTGGTGTTTATTGGTCAGCATAGACAAGGTAGCTGAATCATCTGTCTCTTGCTGGACCTGTTGATGGACATCATGAGAAATGCTGTCACCCAGAGATGATAGACCCGATGGAATTCACTACCACAGAAAGGGACACATGGCAAAATATCGTGGGTTTTCAAGAGGGAAGTTGATAAAGCTATTGTAGCTAAAGGGGCACTGGTGGCACTGTGGGAATAGGACATTGAGCTCAATGATCAGCTGTGATCATAATGAATGATGGAGTATCCTCAAGGATTTAAATGGCTCTCACCTGTTTCTATCTTCAATATTTCTTAGATTAGGGGAAAATCCTAAGTGCTTCAACCAAAGGTTAGTTGCCATTACTTTTCAATAACTTGGTTGGGAAGGGGGCATGATGGCTTCCTCGAGTCCCTGAGCATGTGTTAAGAGAGTGACTAATGCTACCAGTCTTTCCTGCTGTATGTGTGGTGTATCTACATGATGTGGATTGCAACAATTCATGAATGTGACAGTCATCTAATTTCATATCAAACAGCATAAATGTAACTTGTTAAATCAGTTTGCTGACATGAAAACCAAGATTTCCTTCACCGTCTCGGAGAAAGACATCTGCCTATATCCTCTGATTAACTCCAGCTTCAAAACATAACTTGCCTGTCCCACCTTTTCAATACAATCTGCCAGCCATGAGATTCGATACAAATCTGATGTCGTAACAACATTGCCTTTGCAGTAATAAACACACATTCATTTTGGTACCATCATGTTTTGGCACCATTACTATGGGTGAGGTCACTTCAATTATGTTATCTTTCAGGATGGTTTCAATCACATTTGAAACTGTGCCAGCTTTAGAAGGTTAAGTCTATAAGGATGCTGATTAACTGGAGTAGAATTTTCCATAACTACGTCAAGCATAATCACATTAGTGCTTCCCAGTGTATTCCCACATGGCTTACCATGTGATTGTAATAACTTTTTCTGGTCATTTCGATTTTCTTCTGTTATTCAAAAATTTTGAGAACATCTTATTATCCAATCTAATTTCGGCAACATTAAATTCAAATTTATCTGGAGGTAGTCCTTCACTCAGAGTTGTAACAAGTGCCACTTTGTCCTTTTACTCTCCATCCACGTCAAATACCATTTGAGCACATTCACGTGACATATTTTTTAAGTCTTCCTTTCATCTGTCCAACATATCAAAAAAATCACCTCAGTCAATTTCCTTTCAATTTCATAAATTCCACTAACATCGCTTTTAAAGGTTGACCTACCTTTGGCAGTAATGCGAACACTTTATCTCCTCGAATGAAGTCAAGGATTTTTGATTTCTTGTCTGCTTCCTGTTTCATCACATGCTGTGCTACTTTCAAATGGTTTCTAGCCAGCTCACCAACTCGAATGATTCTCTAAAACTTCACACTTAGTCTAAATATTTGCTCTGTGAACTTTGAAAAAAGTACAAAGAACAAAGAAAATTACAGCATAGGAAAGAGCCCTTCGGCCCTTCAAGCCTGTGCTGATCCAGATCCTCGATCTAAACCTGTTACCTGCTTTATATTACTCTGCTCCCGGCCCATTCATGTATCTGTCTAGGTACATCTGAAATGACGCGATTGGATTTATCTCTACTAATTCCGCTGGCCACACGTTCCAGGCACCCACCACCCTCTGCGTGAAGAACTTTCCACGCATGTTTCCCTTAAACTTTTCCTATCTCACCTCAAATTCGTGGCCCCTAGAAATTGAATCCCCCACACTGGAAAAAACTTCTTGCTATCCATCCTGTCTACACCACTCATGATTTTGTAAATCTTAATCAGGTTCCCCCTTAACTTCTGTCTTTTTCATGAAAACAATCCTAATCTACTCAACCTTTCTTTGTAGCTAGCACCCTCCATCACCATGTTTCTGGTGAACCTCCTTTGCACCCTCTCCAAAGCCCCCACAACCTTTTGATAATGTGGCGACCAGAACTATACGCAGTATTCCAAATGTGGTCAAACTAAGTCTTTACAACTATAGTATGACCTGCCAAATCATTTCAGTGGTCCTTCCCCTCATGTCTGATACCTAATTCATCCTGAACCATTAAGTGGCATCCTTAATGCAAAAAGTGTAAATGGAATCCCTTTATCCCAGTCCTCTGAATAATCACAGCTGTAAAGGGGCTTTAAACTTTGATGCCTCTATTCTAAAGCTTGCTGAGATTCTGGATGGTACACAGTGGACTTTAATTCTTTTATTGCGAAGCCATCCATAACTTCATTGAATAATTTTGATGTACAATTTAACCCTTGATCTGACTGTAGTTCTGTGGGTGAACTGTATCTCATAAAAAAAGAATTGAGTCATCCTTCTACAACCCTCCAAGCTGTGATATTCAGTAATGGCCTCCAAAAATCTAATAAATACACCCAACATGATTGATTCTGAGTTTTTGCGTTAGGGAGAGATCCTACCCCACATGCATATTGGTAAATCAAACCACAAGACAATGCTCCTTCGCCCAGCAGAAACAGAAGCGTGAAGATCCAGTACAGTAAGTTGTACGGTGTTGGTCTGATGTAACAGATGAGGCCCCATGTGACGACTTGCAGTTTGTGGATTGGACCATATTCAATAACTCAACAGCAAAAAATGTACGTACCCCTATCATCACAAAGTTCATCAGAAGTGTGTAGAGAATTGTATGCCAAACAGGTTAGTCTCAGTATTCCTCGACTGGAAAAATGGAGGTACACTCCCAATAGAAGTCAAGCTCTGAGGTGTCCAAACTGCGTGACTTTGACTGATATAGGACACCCATATCTTTGCAAAGCCATCAAAAACTCCAAGAGACAATACCAGACTCATCCTGAGGGACAGGTTAACAACACAAACAATCTTTGACTGTGGCAAAGCTTGCATGGTATAACCAACTACAATCTCTGGCAGCGATGCATCCTTCTCTGAAGAGTTAGATATGTTCTGTGCTCATTTTTGACCTGACGTTCTGTCAAATATTGTCACCTTCTTCAAAGCCTCATGTGCACCTATACCCCCAGTCATAGAGTCATGGAGATATACAGCATGGAAACAGATCCCTTGGTCCAACTCACCCATACTGACCAGGTATACTAAATAGATCTAATCACGTTTGCCAACATTTGACCCGTGTCCCTCTAAACCTTTCCTAGTAATATACCCATCCAGATATCTTTTAAATGCTGTAATTGTATCAGCCTCCACCACTTCCTCTGGCCGTTTATTCCATGCATGCACCACCCTCTGTGTGAAGAAGTTAACACTTGGGTCCCTTTTAAATTTTCTCCTCTCACCGAAAACCTGTACCCTTTAGTTTTGGTCTCCCATCCCCGAGTAAAAGACTGTGTCAATTTGTCTAATCCGTGTCACTTAGGGTTTTATAAACCACTACAAGGACACCCCTCAACCTCTGATGCTCCAGAGAAAATAGCCCCAGCCTTAGCATCATGTAACTCAAACCCTCCCTATAACTCAAACCCTCCCTATAACTCAAACCCTCCAATCCTGACAGCATCCTTGTAAATCTTTTCTGAAATCTTTCAACTTTCAGAATGTCCTGCTTATTGCAGGGGGGCCAAAACTGCAAACAGTAGTCCAAACGTGACCCAGCCAATGTTATGTAGAGCCAGAGCATGATGTCCCAATGCCTATTTTCAATGCACTGACTAATAAAGGCAAGCATTGCTAATCACATTCTTTACTATCCAATCTATCTGGGACTACTCTTTCAAAGAACTATGAACATAGAACATAGAATGTTACAGTGCAGTCCAGGCCTTTGGCCTCGATGTTGCGCCAACCTGTGAAAATAATCTGATGCCCATCTAACCTGCACTGTTTCATTATTATCCCTATGTATGTCCAATGCCCATTAATTGCCCTTAATGTCAGCAAGTCTGCTACTGTTGCAGGCTGACGGTTCCACGCCCTTACTACTCTCTGAGTAAAGAAACTACCTCTGATGTCTGTCCTAAATTTAAAGCTATATCCCCTCATGTTAGCCTTCAGCATCTAACCATCTGATTATCTTATACGTCTTGATTAAGTCACCTCTCAACCTTCTTCTCTCCAACAAAAACAGCCCCAGTTCCCTCAGCCTTTCCTTGCAAGACCTCCCTTCCAGACCAGGCAACATCCTAGTAAATCTCCTGAACCTTTTCCAAAGCTTCCACGTCCTTCTGATAATACAGTGAGCAGAACAGCATGTAATACTCCACGTGCGGCTGCACCGGTGTCTATACAAGTGAAGCATGGCCTTGTGGCTCCGAAACTCAATTCCCCTTACCAATAAACACCATCACCATATGCCTTCTTAACAGACCTATCAACCTGTGTGACAGTTTTCAGGAATTTATGCACCTGGACTCTGAGATCTCTCTGTTCATCTACAGTGTCAAGAACTTTACCATGAGCCCAGTACACTGCATCCCTTTTATTTCTTCTGAAGTGAACTACCTCACAATTTTCTGCATTAAACTCCATTTGCCACTTCTCAGCCAGCACTGCATCGTATCTATGACCCTCTGTAACCCACAACATCCTTCGGCACTATCCAGAACTCTGCTTACCCTAGTGCCATCTGCAAATTTACTAACCCATCCTTCTATGCCCACCTCCAGATCATTTATAAAAATGACAAACAGCAGTGGCCCCAAAACAGATCCTTGTGGCACATCACTGGTAATTGAGCTCCATGATGAACATTTTCCATTAACCACCACCCTCTGTCTTCTTTCGGCTTGCCAATTTCTGATCCAAACCGCTAAATCATCTGCAATCCCGCAACTCTGTATTTTGTGCAATAGCCTACCATGTGAAACCATCTCAAACACCTTACTGAAGTCCATATACACCACATCAATTGCTTTCCCTTCATCCACCTGTTTTTTAACCTTCTTGAAGAACTCAATATGGTTAGTGAGGCACAACATACCCTTCACAAACCGTGTTAACTATCCCTAATCAAATTATTCCTTTCCAGATGACTTTAAATCAAAAAGCACATAACCTTTTCCAACACCTTATCTATATCCAAATAAGGCTCACTGGCCTATTATTAGCAGGGTTGTCCCGACTCCCCTTCTTAAACAAGGGAACAACATTTGTTATCCTCCACTCTTCTGGCACTACTCCTGTTGACAATGATGACATAAAGATCGTAGCCAAAGGCTCCTGGCTTCCCAGAGAATCCGATGATAAATCCCTTCCCTTCCAAATGCTCTTATCTATTTTCAGATCTTCCAAAATTGCAAAAACCTCCTCTTTGTCAACTTCAATCCCATCTAATCTTGTAGCCTGTATCTTCATGTTCTTACAAACATTTCCCTTTTCCAATATGGATACTGATGAAAAGTATTCATTAAGCTCTTCCCCTATGTCCCCAGATTTCACACACAACTTTCCATTATTTGATTTGCCCTAATCTTATTCTAGTCATTCTTTTATTCCTGATATACATAGAGAAGGCCTGAGGGTTTTCCTTGATCCTATCTGCCAACAACTTCTCATGTCCTCTCCTGGCTCTTCTTATCCCTCTCTTTAGATCTTTTCTGGCTAATGTATAACTCTCAAGTCCCTTATCTGAGCTTTCATGCCTCATCTATACATAAACCTTCTTTTTTCTCTTGACAAGAGCTTCAACTTCTTTTGTAAACTGTGACTCCTTTTCTTAACAGCTGATAGGTATATACTTATCAAGGACCCACAGTAGCTATTCCTTGAGTGAGCTCCACATTTCAACTGTGTCCATCCCCTGCTGGTTCTTTCCCCATCTTATGCGTGCTAATTCTAACCCAACTGCATCATAATCACCTACAACCCCCCCTCCACCCCTGTTATATCACTGTGCCTGTGGTATACACCCTTCCCTGCCCATTGTTATTGTAAACATTACCGAATTATAGTCACTATCGTGAAAGTGCTTACCTACCTCTAAGTCTAGCACTTTCATTCCCCAGTGCCAAATCCAATACAGCATTGCCCTTTGTTGGCCTGTCTACATACTTCTGTCAGAAAACCCTCCTGCACACGTAGAACAAAGACTGACCCATCTAAACTACTTGAACTATTGTATCCCCAGTCAATGTTGGAGAAGTTAAAGTCCCCCATAACAATTACCCTGTAACTCTCACTCCTATCGAGAATCATCTTTGCTATCCTTTCCTCGACATCTCTGGAACTGTTCTGAGGCCTATAAAAAAACCCTAACAGAATGACCTCTCCTTTCCTGTTTCTAACCTCAGCCCAAACTACCTCAGTGGATGAGTCCTCAAATGTTCTCTCAGCTGCTGTAATACTACCCTTGATTAAAAAAATGCCACACCACACCCCATCCCCGCCTTTTACCATTATCTCTGTTCTTGTTGAACATCTAAATCCCAGAATCTGAAAGAAACATTCCTGTCCCTTCTCTCACCATGTCTCTGAAACAGCCACAACATTAAAATCCCAGGTGCCAACCCATGCTGCAAGTTCACCCCCCTTATTCCGGATGCTCCTGGCATTGAAGTACACACATTTCAACCCAACATTCTGCTTGTCTTCTTGAAGTCATTGCCTTCTTGAGATTGAACCCATAGAATGTGATTGATCGGGATGCAGACTCCAACAGGTTCTGTGTTCAGAACCTGTGCCAACAAGCTGACAGGATTGTTCGCATCTTTAACTAAGTCTTCCTACTATGTTAAAAATCACACAACACCAGGTCATAGTCCAACAGGTTTAATTGGAAGCACACTAGCTTTCGGAGTGATGGTCCTTCATCAGGTGGTAGTGGAGGGTTCAATCCTAACACACAGAATTTATAGCAAAAATTTTCAGTGTGATGTAACTGAAAGCTAGTGTGTTTCCAATTAAACCTGTTGGACTATAACCTGGTGTTGTGTGATTTTTAACTTTGTACACCCCAGTCCAACACCGGCATCTCCAAATCTTCCTACTATGTAAGCTTCCCACATCCTTCAGGATGACCACTATCATCCCATACCAAAGATACTTTTGGCAACGTGCCTTTATGATCACCACTTGATGGCTCTGACACACAGAGCATAGAACAGTACAACACAGTACAGGCCTTTCGGCTTTCGATGTTGTGCTGACCTTTTATCTATACTAAGATCATACGAACCTACATATTCTTTATTTTACTATCATCCATGTGTCTGTACAAGAATTGTTGAAATGTCCCAAATGTATCTGACTCTACCACCATTGCTGGCAGTGCAATCCACGCACTCACCGCTTCTGTGCAGAGAATCTACCTCTGAAATCTCCCCAAGACCTCCCGCCAATCCCAGAAAGTTAAATGCCCTCGTGATAACATTTCTGCCCTAGGGAGAAAATCTCTTGCTATCAATTGTATCGATGACTCTCATCACCTTGTACAACTCTATCAAGTCACCTCTCATCGTTCTTCACTCCGATGAAAAACTGTAGTGGCCTCAAACTTTCCTCATAAGACATGCCCTCAAGTCCAGGCACCATCCTGGTAAATCTCCTCATCCTTCATATAATGAGGTAACCAGTACTGAACACAACATTACAAGTGGTATCTAACCAGGGCTTTACAAAGCTGCAGAATAACCTCACAGCTCTTAAAATGAATCCCTTCTGCTAATGAAGTTAAAAATCACACAACATCAGGTGATAGTATACCAGGTTTATTTGGAAACACTAGTTTTCGGAGCACCGCTCCTTCATAAGTGGCTGCTACTAAAAGGCAACATGCCGTATGCCTACTTAACAACCCTATCAACTTGGCTAGCAACTTTGAGGGATCTATGGACGTGGACCCCAAGATCCCTCTGTTCCTCCACACTGCCAAAAATCCTGCCTTCAACCCTGTAATCTGCATTTAAACGTGACATTCCGAAATGAAGCACCACCATTCAATATGATCATGGCTGATCATCCTTAATTAGTATCCTGTTCCTGCCTTATCTCCATAACCCTTGATTCCACAATCCTTGAGAGCTCTATTCAACTCTTTCTTAAATGAATCCAGAGACTGGGCCTCCACTGCCCTCTGGGGCAGAGCATTCCACACAGCCACCACTCTCTGGGTGAAGACGTTTCTCCTCATCTCTGTCCTAAATGGTCTACCCCGTATTTTTAAGCTGTGTCCTCTGGTTCGGCACTCACCCATCAGCGGAAACATGTTTCCTGCCTGCAGAGTGTCCAATCTTTAATAATCTTATATGCCTCAATCAGATCCCCTCTCAGTCTTCTAAATTCAAGGGTATACAAGCCCAGTCACTCCAGTCTTTCAGTGTAAGGTAATCCCGCCTACCACCTCCAACTCCAGACATATGTTCCCTTCACTATCCCTGGTCGGCCCTACCCTCCCTCTGGCCATCCTCTTATTCCTTAAATATGTGTAAAATGCCTTGGGGTTTTTCTTAATCGCACCTACCAAGATGTTTTCATGCCCCCTTCTAGCTCTCCTGAGTCCATTCTTCAGTTCATTCCTGTCTAAGTTGTAACCCTCTAGAGCCCTGTATGATCCTTGCCTCGTCAAACTTAAGTAAGCTTCCTTCTTCCTCTTGACTAGATCTCCTACATTTCTTGTAATCCAATGTTCCTTCACTCTCCCATCCCTTCCTTCCCTGAGTGTAACAAACCAATCCAACACTCACAGCAAGTGCACCCGAATCAATCTCCAGATTTCTATTGTGTATTTCCCTGAGAATACCTGCTCCCAATTTATGCTGCACAGTTCCTGTCCCATGGCATTGTAATTCCCTCTCCCCAATTAAATACTTTACCAGATCCTCTGCTCCTATCCTTCTCCATGACTATAGTGAAGATCAGGGAGTTGTGATCACTATCACTGAAATGCTCTTCTATCGAGAGATCTGACACCTCACCTGGTTCATTGCTAAGCAGGAAATACAATATGGTCTCCCTTCAAAGTTGGCTTATCTACATAGTGAGACAGCAATTCTTCCTGGACACACCTGACAAAACCTATTCCATCCGCACTATTTGCACTAAGAAGGTTACAATTAATTTTAGCTGAAAATGTGTTGCTGGAAAAGCACAGCAGGTCAGGCAGCATCCATGGAGCAGGAGAATCGATGTTTTGGGCATAAGCCCTTCTTCGAAGAAAGGCTTATGCCAGAAATGTCGAATCTCCTGTTCCTTGGATGCTGCCTGACCTGCTGCGCTTTTCCAGCAACACATTTTCAGCTCTGATCTCCAGGATCTGCAGTCCTCACTTTCTCCCCTACAATTAATTTTATGCAAGTTGAAGTCACCCATGGCAACAAACTTGTTACTTCTGCAGATTTCCAAAATCTGTGTGCCAATCTGCGACTCCGTGTATGTTTGCTATTGGGGGTCAATAGAAAACTCCCAACAAAGTGGTGATTCCTTTCCTGTTCTGACATGTGCTCATAATGACTCAGTAGACAAACCTTCATCAATGACCTCCCTTTCTGCAGCTGCCATACTATCCCAGATTCTTAATGCCATTCCCCCACTGCTTTTACCTCCCTCCCTATTCATTTTGAAACATCTAAACCCCAGAACAATAAACAAGCTTCCTGCCCCTCTGACATCCAAGTCTCCATAGTGGCCACAACATCAGAGCTGCACATTCTCATTCATGCTCTAAGTTCATCCTCTTTATCCTCATACTTTTGCATTAAAATAAATGCACATCAACCCATCACACTGACTGCAACTTTGCCCCATCAACTGTCTATCCATCCTCACAGGCTTTCTGCACACTTTATCTGTCTGTTCAGCAGTTACCCCATCCTTTCATCATTAACTTCAGTTCCTATCACTCCTGAAGAGCTCGAGCAAACCTAATGCCCAGGATATTGGTAACCCTCCAGTTCAAGTGTAACCTGTCCTCCTTATACAAATCCCGCCTTCCCCAGAAGGTATTGTAATCCACCTTTCTGTATCCCTCCTTCCTAAAACAGCTCTGCAGCCATGTGTTCAGCTTCATTTGCTGTCTTTTCCGAGCCTCACTAGTCCATGGCACCGGGAGCAATCCTGAGATTACTACTCTGGTCACCCTGCCTTTTAGCTTCCAACCTAACTCCCTATATTCACATTTCAGTTCCTGATTTCTTTTCCTGACTATGCCATTGGGACTGATGTGTACAATGATTTCTGGCTGCTCATCCTCTCCCTTAAAAATCCTGCAGACTCGATTCAAGGCATCCCAGACACTGCCACTTCTTTCATGTATAAATCACAAAACCTTTTTTTTAAAAAGTTGCATTCTCGGGTTAGCTGTTAACAATGGTGACTGATAGACAATATGTTGGGGAGACAGGCTGCCTACTTGTGGATGTTTCAGAGAACACCTCTGGGACACCCGCACCAACCAATCCAACCGGCCCATTGACTTGAGACAATTCGATTGACTGTCATTCAAGACCTTATTGAGAGAAATGGACGAAACGTGCCAAACCTGTTTTGAACAATTCAATCATGGAATTCTTTGCAAAATATCCTCATCCCATTTGTGTTTCTGTGTCAATTACCAGATTGTTTCAATCCAGAGAACGGGAGAACTTTCAGATATTTTTCATGGATGCCCTCTCCCAGTGTTAAAAAATGTGGTGCTGGAAAAACACAGCAGGCCAGGCAGCATCCGAGGAGCAGGAGAATCGATGTTTCGGGCACAATTTCTTTTTCTTCAGGAATATCTCTCCCAGTGAGCAGTGCACTTTGTCAGTATCAAATACTTTTGTCCAATCACCTTACACAGAGATTTGCGAGATATAACCAACTTGGAAGAAGAAAATGATGAACAGATGAGCCTGCAGAATACATTGACAAATAAATCATTTCGGTTGAAGTGAGGACAACAGCAGATGAAAACAGGGACAGACTTCCACGAACTTTAACAGAAATGAATGAAATTACAGCAAGGAGCCACTCTGACTCATCTCACCAAAGCACAATCATTTGGGGTGTGATTAGATTACTTACAGCGTGGAGACAGGCCCTACAAGTCCACACCGACCCAACAAAGTGCACCCACCCAGACCCATTCCCCTACATTTACTCCTGCACCTAACACTGCGGGCAATTTAGCATGGCCAATTCACCTTACCTGCAAATCTTTGGACTGTGGGAGGAAACCCACGCAGACATGGCGAGAATGTGCAAACTCCACACAGTCAGTCGCCTGAGGCAGGAATTGAACCTGGGTCTCTGGCACTGTGAGGCAGCAGTGCTAACCACGGTGCCACCGAACCGCCCACGGTGTGATGGAGTTCTTGGCCAAGTTTCTATTATGCTGACCTGCAGCCAATTGTATATACTAGAAAGCTGGGCATTACAGTTCCTGATGAAAAGCTTATGCCCAAAATATCGATTCTCTTGCTTCTCGGATGCTGCCTGACCTGCTGTGCTTTTCCAGCACCATATTTTCAACTTTGATTAACAGCATCTGCAGTCCTCTCGTTTTTGCATTTAAACAACTGGCTAACTGTTAACTTATACTCGCAAACAGTTGAGGCTCAGCCTGGGTTAGAATGTAGAGAGGAGTATAAAATGAAAAAGAGGTAATCTCTGTTAGTTATAGTGGAAGTTGTGGCAGTGTCTTTATTTTTTAAATAAGTCTAAGTTGGTTGACTGCGATCAGATATGAAGAGCTGGCGACTGATAACTGGTAATGCAGGGCATCCAATGGTTGGTGAATATTGGCTTGATGAGCATCATGACAGTTCCCTTGTTCCTTGTCTTGGCACAAATGTAGAAGAGCTGAAAATGTGTTGCTGGAAAAGCGCAGCAGGTCAGGCAGCATCCAAGGAGCAGGAGAGTCGACGTTTCGGGCATGAGCCCTTCATCAGGAATGAGGAAAGTGTGTCCAGCAGGCTAAGATAAAAGGTAGGGAGGAGGGACTTGGGGGAGGGGCATTGGAAATGTGATAGGTGGAAGGAGGTCAAGGTGAGGGTGATAGGCCAGAGTGGGGATGGGGGCAGAGAGGTCAGGAAGAAGATTGCAGGTTAGAAAGGCGGTGCTGAGTTCGAGGGATTTGACTGAGACAGGGTGGGGGGAGGGGAAATGAGAAAACTGGAGAAATCTGAGTTCATCCCTTGTGGTTGGAGGGTTCCTAGGCGGAAAATGAGGCGCTCTTCCTCTAGCCGTCGTGTTGCTATGGTCTGGCAATGGAGGAGTCCAAGGACCTGCATGTCCTTGGTGGAGTGGGACGGGGAGTAGAAGTGTTGAGTCACGGGGTGGTTGGGTTGGTTGGTCCAGGTGTCCCAGAGGTGTTCCCTGAAATGTTCTGCAAGTAGGCGGCCTGTCTCCCCAATATAGAGGAGGCCACATCCGGTGCAGAGGATGCAGTAAATGATGTGTGTGGAGGTGCATGTGAATTTGTGGCAGATATGGAAGGATTCCTTGGAGCCTTGGAGGGAAGTAAGGGGGGAGGTGTGGGCGCAAGTTTTGCATTTCTTGCAGTTGCAGGAGAATGTGCTGGGAGTGGAGTTTGGGTTGGTCGGGGGGGGGGGGGGTGGACCTGACAAGGGAGTCACAGAGGGAGTGGTCTTTTCGGAACGCTGATAGGGGAGGGGAGGGGAATATATCTCTGGTGGTGGGGTCCATTTGGAGATGGCGGAAATGACGACAGATGATACGATGTATATGGAGGTTGGTGGGGTGGTAGGTGAGAACCAGTGGGGTTCTATCCTGGTGGCGGTTGGAGGAGCCGGGCTCCAAATGTAGAAGACTAAGGGTGATGGTGGAGGGTTGTTTTTCAAACTGGAGGCTGGTGACTAGTGTAGTGCCACAAGGATCGGTGCTGGGTCCACTACTTTTCATCATTCATATAAATGATTTGGATGTGAGCTTAAGAGGTATAATTAGTAAGTCTGCAGACGACACTAAATTTGGAGGTGTAGTGGACAGCAAGAAAGTTACTTTGGATTACAGTGGGATCTTGACCAGATTGAGCCAATGGGCTGAGGAATGGCAGATGGAGTTTAATTTAGATAAATGCGAGGTGCTGCATTTTGGGAAAGCAAATCTTAGCAGGACTTATACACTTAATAGTAAGGTCCACGAGAGTGTTGCTGAACAAGGAGACCTTGGAGTGTAGATTCATAGCTCCTTGAAAGTGGAGATACAATAGTGAAGAAGGCATTTGGTATGTTTTCCTTTATTGGTCAGAGTATTGAGTACAGGAGTTTGAAGGTCATGTTACGGCTGTACAGGACATTAGTTCAGCAACTTTTGGTACATTGCGTGCAATTCTGGTCTCCTTCCTCTTGGAAGGATTTTGTGAAACTTGAAAGGGTTCAGAAAAGATCTACAAGGATGTTGCTAGGTTTGGTGGATTTGAGCTTTAGGGAGAGGTTGAATAGGCTGGAGCTGTTTTCCCTGGAGAATTGCAGGCTGAGGGGTGACCTTATAGAAGTTTATAAAATCGTGAGGGGGATGGATAGGATAAATAGACAAAGTCTTTTCCCTCGGTTGGGGGAGTCCAGAACTAGAGGACATATGTTTAGGGTGAGAGGGGAAAGATATAAAAGAAACCTAAGGGACAATATTTTCATGCAGACGGTGGTGCGTGTGTGGTATGGGCTGCCAGAGGAAGTGGGCAGAAGTGCATGCTGCAGATGCTGGAAATTAGAGTCAAGATTAAAGTGGTGCTAGAAAAGCACAGCAAGTCAGACAGCATTCAAGGAGCAGGAAAATTAATGTTTCGGGCAAAATCCCTTCATCAGGAATCACTCAAAATGTCGATTTTCCTGTTTCTCCGATGATGCCTGTCTTGCTGTGCTTTTCCAGCACCACTTAATCTTGCCAGAGGAAGTGGTGGAGGCTGGTACAATTGCAACATTTAAAAGGCATCTGGATGGGTATGTGAGTAGGAAGGGTATGGAGGGATATGGGCCGGGTGCTGGCAGGTGGGACTACATTGGGTTGGGATATCTGGGCGGCATGGACGAGTTGGACTAAATGGTCTGTTTTTGTGCTGTACATCTCTATGAGTCTGCGTCCCTATAAGGTGGAAGTGGAGGAAAGTCTTCATGGATGGTATTGAGAAATTAACTGTGTCTTAGTTACTGCCCATGGACTGCTATAACTGTTCCGCTGATCATATTAACATCAAGGGTAATTGGGAAAAGTCAGGCAAGTGGATTTGTGGTTTACCAGATCTGCTATGAATTTACTTAATGGCAGGGCAGAGTAGAGGGCTGATTTGATGACGTCTTCTCCTATTTCATACCATTTTACCATTTTTACCTGTTCCTTCCACGCATGTAAGTCAAACCAATTCAACTGTTGATATTGTTATTTCCAGATGCTGGCATGCAAGTCTCAATGTGATTATCTCAACTGCTCCCAGTCTCTCCACCAACCTGAAACCACTGATTTTAAAACCTGCTTGTGCATGTCATTCATAGTCCTGCCTGATAAGTATCTAATAATTAACCACCAGATTTTATAGAGGAATCCTCCGGGAGAATTTAAATCAGCAAAAAAAAGTATGTGAGTCGGGTGTTTATTGCTTTGTCCTTCAACAATGCAGAGAGAGGCCGACACAATTTATCATCGAAAAATACAAGGCAAAATACTGCTGATGCTGGAACTCTAAGACAAACTCGACTGGAGACTCATCATCATCTTGTCTCTTGCTCTCTCTCTCCCCTCAAACCTCAACCCCAGATGAATTGCACATGGATAAGAGTGGTGAATAACGTCTGTGGGTGCAATTTCACCTACAACCTTACAGTGCTATTTTCCAAAACATTCCTACCAACCCCAACCTAAAATTGAAAATCAATCCAATGAAAGAGCAGAATTGTCTTTGTGTATTCGTTAAATTTCATTTCTGTGGATTTCACTCCCCAAATGCTGCATCGGCAAACACCAAGGCAATCTCATGGCATAATATGTTTGATGAAATTTTGGGGACAAATTTGAAATTAATACATTGAGTTTATACAGACACACCTCTAGTCTGCTTTCAATTATTTTGTTGAGTAAACCATTGCTTAATTGATGTGAATGGAAATCCGACCACGCTCTTAATCTGCTTTCTAAATTCGGACTGAGTCACCACATAAATGAATGTGTTTGTGCAGCAACTTAATATTTGTAACATAAAGCCAGCTTGTCTAAATATGTACAGGGAACCCTCATAATCTGTGGGATTTGAACCTGTAATGCTATAATACAAGAATTCTATGACACGTATCAACCACAAAAGTACGAAACTGCCAGATATGCTGAAGAGTAGAATTACAGATGTCCTTCTGCTTTCCATTTCTGTGTGTCTCTGATTCTCCTGCTTTCTCTGACCCCTCAGTCACTTACGAACCCGACTGGCCATTAAAATATGTCTGACTGTCAAAATATTTAGCAACAGAATTATAACAAATGCAAGCAATGGGGTTAAGATTGTATCAAACCAATCAAATACTACCCATCCTGGATCTGTAAAATAACTTGGCTTTGCATTGCAGCTCCATGGCACATCGTTAATTACCCAACCAGGTTCAAGTGTGAAATAAAAGGGAATATTTTTTAAACAGAACACGATGCAAGTTATTGTCAGAATTATACTGACTGTTTTTTTCTGTGCAATATTTAGTTTTCAGTTTCTGACAGCATATAGTGACATAACAATCAAAGGAGAAAGTGACAGTAAACCAAACAGAACAATCTGTTGCAGCACCAACCAGAACGAGGATAATTCTAAATACAGTAGTAGTGCTCAGCAATGTGGCCTGGAAATAATAGTAAGTGATCCTTGACAGAATAACATCAGTGAAAATCACCATAAGATCCGCCATGGCCATGGCCACCAGGTATCGTGTAGTGCATGTGGAGAGACTGCACTTTCCCCGAGAGAGGATTCCAATCGCTATTAAGTTCACTGTAAGAGAGTAAAGGAATAAAAACAATTACTGATCAAGAATACGTTTGAGACAATTGGAGGATATCTCTTTTAAAATGTAAGGAATAGACTGAACTCGCTGTTATCCAAAAAAAATCAAATAAGACCTCAAGAATCTAATTTCAGGAATTCAAGACCATTGCACAATAATATGAATGGCAACAATACCCTGCAGGTGAATTGCCAAGTACAATACTTTAAATAGGTGCAGATCATTGATGGAACATTTTTAGAGAAAAGTTTGAAATATGACTGAGGATTTTGTACTTAAACCTTAAAATCCAGAAAGAACAGGGATGATTATTAACCAATGTCATCACACCTGACTCAGTTATCCTGAGCATTGCAGTTTGTGCCATTGACCCAGAATTTCTTCAGAATGCATAAACAAATGCATACATCCGTGAAGTTTATTACACCTGGTGCACAAGATGGATGGATACAGGCTTTTCATTGCCTACAATAATTCTCCTGCAGACAATTAAATTTGACTCTTGGGACTAAACCAATATTAATGAGCAAGACTGCTTCAGGATTGATTCAACCTGTGTTGTCCAACATATGTTTGTGGGGCAGAGTTAGGTCTACCAAATGTATGCTACCTGAGCTTTAGGCTTGCGGGAAAAGTACTTTAATCTTAGTGAAATATTCTGTGTAATGCTACTACTCCAAAGCACTGACTCCTTTAAACATTTGCTGTTAAATTTTAATTATAATTGACATGAAATAAGTTTTAACAACACATTTTGATGATGGAGGAAATTTACAATTCAAACTAAATAAACTGAATGGCAGTCATGATTTAAGATTCAAGAGGCACTTGTGTTTCAAGGGTTGGGATTTATATGTATTTTAACATAAACTATATTTCTGTTAAAACTTTCAATTTTGAACAGAAGATTGAAGGATTTTGATACATTAAGAAGCTTAATCATTCCCTCATAAATATTTTTCAATCACCCATGTGACTTGTTTTTGTAAAATTTTGGAAGGAATTGCCTCCAAAGAAACCTCTTTTTGGCTTTTATTCACAAAAAGTTTACAACCAAACAAAGTACACAGCATACGAAAACCAAATTTCTGATGGAAGTCTTCAAAAAATGCAATGTCTCTGTCGAATAACAAAAGTTTTGGAGAAAATGTCAGGTTTAAATTGCTTTTTGGGAATTTCTGCAGAAGTTACTGCTGAAACCACCAGTGTGCTTTAAGTAATTCAATGTAGTATTTTTTATGATCTGTAAATGCATTTCTTATTAACGGGGTTATCCTTTTACCATATCATTCAAAATTCCTACATCTGCATCATGTGTAAAACATTTGGCTTGCTCTTTTCATCCTTCATTCAGTTAGCTCCACTTATATCCATAAAATGAAATTTGCATACGATAGGCTCTGTGTCCATGAGCCACCAATTTGTCAAAAAAAGTTATATTCAGCCTCGGATCATATTTGTCCAGTAATTCCATTGATAAGATTACAATGCTCTTGTGTGTGATATTTTGATCATTGCATAATAGCTGTCACAACAAAAGCAACACAAAGAATAGATATTATCACATAAACACAAACTACAGAAGAAGCATTGGGTGCTCATGCATCGATGATGGTTGGAATGATAGGAAACTGCTGACAAACCAAAGCAGGATATTCATGAGGAGTAACTAAACCCTATCTCAATTCAATATGATGCTTTAACTATTATGCAAATTTCAATGACACTCCCCCATCTTTCTCATCCCCATCAATACAGAAACAAGATCCATAAACATTCCTCAAATGACAACATCTTTATTGCCGGGACCATTCTTGTGAACATCCTCTGGATCTGTTGGTTCAAGGCCAACACATCTTCCCTTAGATATGGGGCACAAAGCTATTCACAATATTACAAATGTGGTCCGAACAGAAACAGACATAGCTTCAGCAGTACATTCAGCTTTTTGTAATCTATGTACCTCAAAATGAATGCTAACGATGCAATTGCTTGCATGACTGTCAACTGAACTAACACGTGAATCTTAAAAGAACCCTGACCGAAGAGTTTTCAGTTTTTGTGTGCTTCAGACATCCGAAATCTTTCCCCATTTACAAAACTGTTTATGCCTCCATTTTTGCATCAAAGTCTAAAATGCAAAATTATATTTCATCTGCCACTTCTTTAAGACTTCTCCTAGCCCGTCCAAAAATTTCCACCATCTCTGTACTCCCTCAACATTACTGGTTCTTTCATCTAACTTTGTGTAATCTGCAAATTTAGCAACAAGGCCTGAGTTCATTTGTTATGATCCTTAAAGTATGACGTCAAAAATTGTGGTACAAACACCTACCCTTGTACAGGTCTATCAGTCACCGACTGCCATTATAAAATAAGCCTCTTTTCCCCGATTCTCTCCCTTCTCCTGGTCATTCAATCCTCTGTCCATGCCAGTACCTTGCCTTCAATATCGTGAGTTCTTGTATTACTTGGCAGGTGACTGCGTGGCATCATGTCAACTATCTTCTGGAAATCTAAGTAGATCACAGTAAACCACAAGAGTGGCAGGGTGACTCAGTGCCAGGGATTTGGGTTTGATTCTCACCTTGGGTGACTGTCTGCATGGGGTTTGCACATTCTCCCCATGTTGGTGTGGGTTTCCTCCAACAATCTAAAGATGTGCAGGTCAGGTTCATTAGGCAGGGGTAAATGTAGGGGAATGGGTCTGAGTGGGTTACTCTTCAGAGGGTCAGTGTGGACTTGTTGGGCCAAAGGGCCTGTTTCCATACTGTAGGGAATCTAATCTTATTTACATAGAATTGTATAGCACAGTAACAGGCCATTCGTCCATGATGTTGTGCCAAACATGACATCAATTTAATGAATATCTTCTGCATGTCCTTGGTCCATATCCCTCCACTCCTTTCGTATTCATGTGCTTATCTAAAAGTCTCTTAAATGCCCCTATTGTATATGCCTCCACAACTACCCCAACAGTGTTTTACAGACACTTACATGGGTACAAAATCCCATGCAAGGACTGCACAAAACACTACATAGGACAAACAGGAAGACAGCTAACGATCCACATCCATGAACACCAACTAGCCACAAAACGACACGACCAGCTATCCTTAGTAGCCACACACGCAGATGACAAGCAACATAAGTTCGACTGGGACAACACTACTATTATAGGACAAGCCAAACAGAGAACAGCCAGGAAATTCCTAGAGGCACGGCACTCATCCACAGATTCTATCAATAAGCACATCGACCTGGACCCAATATACCGACCACTGCAGCGGACAGCTGGAACTGACAACCGGAAGTGGCAGATACAAACCAATATAAATGCTGGAGGAAAGATCACAGAAGCGCTTTACAGGAGGCTCCCAAGCACTGAGGGTGTCACCTAGACAGGGGACGAAATGTCTGCAACACAAATTCCCAGCTCGGCGAACAGAACCACAACAGACTCTTACCCCTCTCTATGTAAATGATTTGCAGCCTCCACATGTCCTTTGAACTTTGCCCCTCTCACTTTAAATGGAGCAGGATAGTTTTGGACGTTTCACCTCTAGAAAGGAGATTTGGACCATCAACCCTGTCTATGGATCTGATCATTTTATGGACTTCTCCCCAGTTTCCTTCAGCCTCCGCCACTCAGAGAAAATAGCCCGAGTTTTTCTAGCCTCTCCTTACAGCTTATACCCTGTAATCCAGGAAGCGTTCTGCTAACCCTTTTCTGCAATTTGTCCAAAGCCTCCACATCCTTCCTGTAATGTGGCAACCAAAATTGAATGCAATATTTGTAAGTGTGGCCTGACCGAAGTCTTATAAAGCTGCAATATAAGATGCTTATTCTTGCAGTGAATCCCCCCCCCCCCCCCCCCCCCCATCAATAAGGACAACCATGTCATACACCTTCCCTCCTGCTCCCTTTACTTGCTTAGCCACTTTAAGAGAGCTATGTACTTAAACCACAAGATCCCTCTGTGCATCACTACTGTTCAGGGTCCTGTCATTGATTGTATATATTTCCTTAACATGTGATCTCCCAAAATGCAGCAACTCACACCTACCTGGATTAAATGCCATCTGCCCATTTCTCTGTCCATTTCTGCATCTGAGATATACCCTGCTGTATTCTTTGATAACCTTCTACTCTATCCACAATTCCATTGATCTTTGTAGCATCTTCAAACTTAATGACCTACCCATCTACATTTTTATCCAAGTCATTTATATATAAATATATATCACAAAGAGAAGAGGTCCCAGTACTGATCCCTGTGGAACACGTCCAGTCATGAACTTTCAGCTTGACAAACCATCCTTCTGCCACTTTCCTCTGCCTTCTCTGGGCAAGCCAATTCTGAACTCACACAGACAAGTCTGATACATCTTAATCTTCTGGATGAGTTTACCATGAGGGACCATGTTGATAACCTTACTCAAATCAATATAGAGAATAACCACTGCTCGACCATCATCAATTCATCTCCTTGAAAAATTCAATCAAGTTCATATGAAATGACCTGCCTGCACAAAACTGTGTTAACTGTTCCAAAATCAGGCCTTGCTTTTCCAAATGTGCATAAATTCTATCCCTAATAATTCTCTCCAATAGCTTCCCAACCACTGAAGTGAGATTAACTGGTCTATAGCTTCCTGGATGATCTCTATTTCACATCTTGAACAGATGAACAACATTAGCATCTTGCCAGTCCTCTGGATTCTCCTGTGGCTAACAGAGACACAAAGATCTTGGTCAAGGCCCAAGCAAATTCTTCTCTTTTCCCTCCCTCCCAACAATGGAACAGACACCATTGGGCCCAGGGGTCTTATCTTTAAGAGACCAAACACCATTTCTTCCATGATCTCAAAGCGCCTTACCATATTAGCATGCTCCACATCCTTCTCCTGGGTGAACTCTGATGTAGTGAACTCACTTATTATCTTGCCATATGCTTTGCCTGCAAGCAGAACTTCCCTCCATTATCATTCAGTAGTCCTACCTTCTCCCGAGTTAGCCTCTTGTTTTAATATATTTAGGGAATGCTTTGGGATCATGTTAGCATGACTTGCTCAGGCCATTTTATAGCTTGCACATACTCTCCAAAATCCCAACTTGAGTTCTTTACCTTGCCACGTTTGTCTTACCTCCTTACTTGAACAACATTGGTCCTGAATTCTCATTATAAGTCATTAATCAATTCTCATAGGTAAAATTTGGACCAGCCAGATTACAGTTGCTCCAAATCAACACTACATCTGACTTCACTAATACTCACAGAATTTCCCCTCTCCCAATTTATTACCTTTCCACAAGGTCCTGACTTACCTTTAATCATAACTACCTTAAAACTTGAGGCGTTGAAATCACTGCTTGCAAAATGCTCTTCTCCTGGTAGGTCAGTCATGTTTTAAAGTTGAAGATGTGTACTGTATGTTTAAGAGATAATGAAGGCTGTTTTTCACTAAGAGCTTGCAGACACATGTCACATGACTGACTAGCAGTCTTAGAGTGTACTGGAAAATTGAAAATATGTAACAATTAGCTGTGAAACAAGCACCTGACTTTTGGTTGCTATGTTTTAACAACATTTTGAATTTCACCAATCAGTTTAAAGTATGCCCCAGGATACATAAAGCCCAATTGAATTTGAATATTACTGTTTTGACAACATCAAACTCCTGTGATGATCCGATGTTTGGGGTATAAGTAACCTGGTGTTTTGAGACTTAGAATTAGATAGCGACCAACTGCCATCATTAGAGTTAAGGCACTCTCAATCAAGGGTACCTTTTCCATATGAAACATCTTTGCAGAAAAAGACCAAAGATGACCCAAGGATTTCTACAGCCAGAGGAAAGAATACACTGGAAATGACCAATCTGGTTTTGAAAATTCAGTTTTTGTACTTTTAATAGGAGCTTTTATTGGATCAGTGTATTATTATAGAGTGAGAGGTAGATAACAAGCATTTAAGAGAAGGGAGGTTTAGAATTGTAAATAGTTGTTGTTTAATGTTCACTTTTAGAGTTAAGGAATAAATTCATATTTTTTTCTTTAAATAGTGGAAGTTGGAAGTTATCTGTCACTCATAGGTTAACAGATCACGAGGCGAGGTGAGCTTTTCTGGGTGTTTGGTTTAATTAGCAGAAGAGTTCACCGCAATGTTTTAACAGTTTGGGGGGCCGGATTCGTGATTTGGACAGCTTTAAAGAGATCCAGTCTGAGATTTGGACACATTTGAACAGAATTCGGGTAAAAAGATCCCAGCAGATTTAAACATTTGCTGATTAGTGTCCTAGATCTTGAAATAAAACACAGGTGAGACAATTTGTTTAATTTTGGTTACTTGTGGTTGGTTAAATTAAAAGTGAGAGAAATAGCTTTTAAGATTGCTAACTAGGTTTTGGGGTTTGAAGATGATTCCCAAATTTGCCAAGAAAGTTTAGAATTACAGAAAAAGACTGTATTTTTAGAATTAGCAAAGAAGTTAGATTTGGGTTTAACTCAGGACAAAAATAAAGCTAAAACTGTAAAGGAGTTACTGAAGGACTTAGGTGTGTCAGAGAAACATACAAGCATAGGAGAGTCAGCAAAACAAAAATTGCAGTTGAGAAAAATGGATTTATAAAATAAATAAAGAGAGGAAAAATGAAGGGAGAGAAAAGATAAAGATAGAGAAAAGAAAGAGAGAGAGGAAAAAGAAAGAGAGGCAAGGTTCTTAGCTGAGCAAAGATATGGAGAAGAAAGAGAAAGAGAGATAAAGAGAGAGAGAAGAAAGTGAGAGAGAGAGAAAAGAAAGACAAATGAGTATTTAAATTTCAGAAATTGTGACTTAGTCAGGAAGTCATGTTAACAGGATGGAGATGAAGAGAGAAGATAGCGATATATACAAATGCATTTAAACACTGTCATACTTTGATGAGAAAGATGTCGAAACCTTCCTTATTTCATTTGAAAAACTGGCTCGGCAGATGGAGTGGTCAGAGGACTTATGAGTAATGCTAGTTCAGACTGAGCTGGTCGGCAGAACCAGTGAGTATTTGCCATGCTGTCAGATGGGGGGGTCAAGAGATTATGAAGAGGTCAAACAGGTTATTTTGAGTGCTTATGAAGTGGTACCAGAAGTTATAGACATCGGTTCAGAAACAAAGAAGGAACCAGGTCAAACATATGTTGAGTTCAAAAGAATTAAACATTGTCATTTTGATAGATGAGTGCAACCTTAAAAATAGATCAGACCTATGAGGCTCTAAGAGAGATTCTTCTGCTGGAGGAGTTTAAAAGCTCACTTCCAGAGATGGTAAGAATTCATATGGAGGAACAAAAAGATCAACAAGTGAGAAAAGCGACAGAGATGGCAGATGGATATATATTGATGCATAAGGCAAAGTTCAGCTTCCAGCAAGAATCTCATCCTGTGTGGGATAGAAACTGGGAGAAGGGGAGATCCTACTCAACAAAACAAAGAGGAGACAACAATGGGCAAGGAATAGAGAGAGAGAGAGAGAGAGAGAGAGAGAGAGAGAGCATTTGAAAACATAACTATGGGGATTGTGCAGGAGGGAGGCTTTCAGATACCTTTATAATTGGGGCTCATTTTGGACAACGTGGAACCTCTACAAACAGGATGGTTTACACCTGAACCAGAGGGGCATCAATATCATGGTGGTGGAGAAACGGGGAAATTTACTAATGCTCTTCGGGAGGGGTTAAACTAATTCAGCAGGGTGATGAAAATCTAAATTATGGTTCCAGTGTCCGGGAAGTTGAGAGTAGTGAGGCCAGAAATAAGTTTCAAGGTCGCAAGAGTTCATTAGCAAGCAGGAAGGTGATTTCAAGTGTGTCTACTTCAATACCAGGATATCCAGAATAAGGTGGATGAACTTGCATCATGGGATCGTACCTGGGATTTTGATGTTGTGGCCATTTTGGAGACATGCATAGACCAGGGATGGGAATGGTTGTTGCAGATAGTGAGATTTAGATGTTTCAGTAAGAACAGAGAAGATGGTAAAAGAGGGGGAGGTGTGCATTATTAGTCATGGACAGTATTACTTAGGCAGAAAGGATGTTTGAGGACCCGTTGACTGAGGTATTATGGGTTGAAATAAGAAACGGGAAAGGAGAGGTCACCCTGTTGGGAGATTTCTATAGGCCTCCAAATAGTTGCAGAGATGTAGAGGAAAGGATAGCAAAGATGATTCTGGATCGGAGCGAGAGCGACACGGTAGTTGTTATGGGAGACTTTAACATTCCAAATATTGACTGGAAACTCTATAGTTCAGTATTCTTTCAGATGGGTTGGCTTTTTTCCAATACGTGCAGGATGGTTTTCTGACTCAGTGTGCAGAGAAGCCAACAAGGGATGAGGCCACATTGGATTTGATCATGGATAATGAACTGGGTCAGGTGTTAGATTTGGAGATAGGTGAGCACTTTGGTGATAGTGAGCACAATTCGGTTATGTTTATTTTAGCAATTGAAAAGTATAGGTATATACTGCAGAACAAGAGTTATGCTGGGGGAAAGGCAATTCTGATGCAATTAGGTAAGATTTAGGATGCATAGGATGGGGAAAGAAACTGCAGGGGATGGGCACATTTGAGATCTGGAGCTTATTCAAGGAACAGCTACTGTGTGTCCTTAATAAGTAAGTACCTGTCAGGCAGGGAGGAAGTGGTCGTGTGAGAGAGCCGTGGTTTACAAAAGAAGTTGAATATCATGTCATGAGGAAGAAAAGGCTTATGTTAGGATGAGACTTAAAGGCTCAGTTAGCCAGGAAAGATGTAAAGAGAGAGCTAAGAAGAGCCAGGAGGGGCAGGGGAAGTTGTTGGCAGATAGGATCAAGGAAAACCCTAAAGCTTTCCATAGGTATATCAGGAACAAAAGAATGACTGGAGAAAGTTTAGGGCCAATCAAGGGCAGGAGTGGAAAGTTGTGCATGGAGTCTGAGGAAATGGGGAAGTGCTAAATGAATATTTTTCATTGAGAATACTGAGATACAAGCTACTAGACTAGTTGGGATTGACCTTCACAAGGTGGAAGTGTTAGCAATTTTGGAGCATGGGAAAATATATAGGCCCCCTTGGCCAGATGGGATTTATCTTAGGATTCACTGGGAAGCCAGGGAGGAGATTGCAGAGCCTTTGGATTTGATCTTTGTGTCATCATTCTCAACAGGAATAGTGCCAGAAAACTGGAGGATTGCAAATGTTGTCTCCTAGTTCAAGAAGAGGAATAGAGACAAGCCTGGTAATATAGAGCTGAAAATTTGTTGCTGGAAAAGCGCAGCAGGTCAGGCAGCATCCAAGGAGCAGGAGAATTGACGTTTCGGGCATGAGCCCGTCTTCCTCTGACGACCCCTTCTCCCACCTCCAACACACCCCATCCACCTGGACACCCCGTGCTGGCCTCTTCCCTGCCCCCGTCGATTCTTCTGCTCCTTGGATGCTGCCGGACCTGCTGCACTTTTCCAGCAGCACATTTTCAGCTCTGATCTCCAGCATCTGCAGTCCTCACTTTCTCCTCGTTTCTTACCCTGGTAATATACCTCAGTGAGCCTCGGTTCGATTATGGGTAAAGTGTTGGAAAAGGTTGTAAAAGATAGGATTAATAATCATCTGGAAAGGAATAAGTTGATTAGGGATAGTCGACACAGTTTAGTGAAGGGCAAGTCGTGCCACACAAACCCTATTTGTGATGGTAACCAAACAGGTGGATGAGAGTGCGGCGGGGTTGATGTCATTTTAATGGATTTCAGTAAGATGTTTGGTAAGTTTCCCCATGGTAGGCTATTGCATATAATACAAAGTCATGTGATTGAGGGTGATTTGGTGGTTTGGATCAGAAGTAGGCTTGCTGAAGGAAGGCAGGCGATGGTGGTTGATTGGAAATGTTCATCCTGGAGTTCAGTTACTTGTGGTGCATCGCAAACATTTTTTCTGGGGCCACTCCTATTTGTCATTTTTATAAATGACCCAGATGAGGGTGTTGAAGAATGGGTTCTTACATTTGCAGATGACACTCAGGTTGGTGGAGTTGTCGACAGTACGGAAAGATGTTGTAGGTTACAGAGGGACGTAGATAAGCTCCAGACTGGGCTGAGAGGTGGAAAATGGAGTTTATTACGGAAGTGTGCGGTGATTCACTCTGGAAAGAGCAACATGAATTCAGAGTACCAAGCTAATGGTAAGATTCTTGGTCGTGTAGACAGAGATACAGGATCCTGGTGTCCATGCACATATATCCCTGAAGGTTGCCACCCAGTTTGATAGGGTTGCTAAGAAGCCATAGGGTGTGTTAGCTTTTATTGGTAGAGGGATTGAGTTTCGGAGCCACGAACACATGCTGCAGCTGTACAAACCTCTGGTGCAGCCGCACTTGGAGTACTGCGTGCTATTCTGGTCACCACATGAAAGGAAGGATGTGGAAGGTTTCGAAAGGGTGCAGAGGAAATTTACTAGGATGTTGCCTGGTATGAAGGGAAGGTCTTATGAGGAAAGGCAGAGGGACTTGAGGCCGTTATCGTTAGAGAGAAGAAGGTTGAGAGATGCCTTAATTGAGACATATAAGATAATCAGAGGGTTAGATAGGTTGGGCAATGAGAGCCTTTTCCCTCAGTTGCCGATGACTAGCACAAGGGGACATAGCTTTAAACTGTGGGATGAAAGACATAGGACAGATGTCAGAGATCGTTTCTTTTCACAGAAAGTAGTAGAGGCTTGGAACACACAGCCTGCAACAGTAGTAGACTCACCAACATTAAGGACATTTAAGTCATCATAAGATATGCATATGGATGACAATGGAATAGGTGGGCTCCTTAGGTTGGTTGGGCTTCAGATAGGTTTCACAGGTTGGTGTAACATCGAGGGCTGAAGGCTCTGTCCTGTGCTGTAACATTCCATGTTCTACATTCTACTATCAGAAGGATGCTGCTCGGGTGCTGTGTGACCCGTTGTGCTTTTCCAGCACCACACTTTTGACTCTGATCTTCAGCATCTGCAGTCCTCATTGTCCCCTAGAGAGTGGTAGGAACCTGGAATGCACAGCCAGAAGAGGTGGTGTAACCAAGCATACTGGCGACATTTAAGAGATATGCAGATGGTTACATGAATAGGGAGGAAACATAGTTGTACAAATCAAATAAGTGTCAACTTTTTTTTATGATTGTTGTTTGGGCATGATAACTAGCACTGGCTTGGAGGGCTGAAGAGTCTGTTCCTGTACAGTACTTTTCTATTGTTCTTTTGTTTTGTAACTCCTACACCTCTTTTATCTTCTTCTCTATCACATTTAATACAATGAAATCCTGGAACATTTGGCAGGAAGTCCTGTCCCTCTCTCAACCAAGTCTCTATAATGACCACAAGATCATAGCCCCATGTACTGATCCTCGCTCGAAGCTCTTCTGCCTTACCTATAATACTCCTTGTGTTGAAATAAACACACTTCAGCCCATTAGTATCATCGTGTTCATTTACCTGTTTCTGCCTGTCCTTCCTTTCTGATTTACTGGTTCTATTATGTACTTTTGCCTCAATCCCTCCACTTCCTGACAGGCTGCTCTGGTTCCCAGCTTCCTGCCTCCTGCACCTCCTCTTGGATGCACTTCCACACCATGACTCTCGTTTAAATCCTCCCGACTAGCACCAGTGAACCTCCCTGCAAGGACATTGGTTTGCCTCCAGTTTTGATGCTACCCTTCCCTCCCGTACAGGTCACCACTGCCCCAGAAGAGGTCCCAATTATCCAAGAACCTGAAACCCTCACCCCTTCATGGGCTCCTTCACCATGCATTCATCACTCACACCTTTTTTATTCCTTACCTCAATAGCACACGACACTAGTAGTACTCCAGCGATTACTACCCTCAAGATCTAAATTTGAGTCTCTTTCCTAACTAGAGAGTGTAGTGCAGGCAGCGCCCAAGGAGCAGGAGAGTCAATGTTTCAGGCAAAAGCCCTTCATCAGGAATTCACTTTCCTAACTGCTTGTACTCACTCTGCAGCACCTTATCCCTCTTCCTACCCATGCCACTTGGACCAATACGCACAACGACCACAGGCTGCTCACCCTCCCCTCTAAGAATTCAATGCAACCGCTCAGAGACATCCTTGACCCTGGCATCAGGGATGCAACATACCAATCTGGATTCTCAAATGCAGCCACAGGATCAGCTGACTGTGCCTGTAACTAGCCAGTCTCCTACCACTATCACTTGCTTGCATCTTGCCTGACCATGTTTTACCGCAGAGAGTTATAGAACTACATGCATTGCTGCTAGTGGTACACTTCATTGAAAAGCTATACCACCCACATAGTATCCAAAATTGTATACCTGTTAGAGATGGGAATAGCCACAGGAGACTCCTGCAAAACCTGCCTGTATCCTGTGAGTCATGCATCTACCTGACTGAACCTGTAGTGTGACCCTAATGTGTCCAATGGTGCTTCAACCAAGCAACGTGGTCTGTGAGGAGCTGCAACTGACCACACTTTCTGCAAACGTAGAGGTCAGGGAGCCTAGACTGTTCACTGATGTCCCTGGCAGGAAGAGCACGCCACTGACATAACTACCATCTCTACCACTTTACATTGAGAAAGATAAAATAATCTTACCTTGCCTTTACTTTGCTCACCTCGCTCACTTGTATCCATATTCACCTTAGCTTGCACTTGTATTAACTAGCAGCACTAACTGGTTACTTTGATTAGAATGCACTCCTTACACACATACCAAATACCCTGCAACAAATATATATCAGTCCTGCCATTCCAGAAATCAGAATAATGAATCTTTGTTGGACTCCTTTAATAGCTAGAATATCCTTCCTCAGACTTGGAAATCAAAACTGCACAGAATATTCCAGGTATGGCTTCAACATGCCGTATAACTGTAGGAAGGCATCCCTATTCCTGTACTCAAATCCTTTTGCTATAAAGGTCAGCATACTAACAGCCTTCCTCACTGCCTGCTGCACGTGCATGCCAATTTTCAGCAATTGTTCCACCATGAGTCCACATTGCACTTCAAATTTCACTGAATAATATTCTGCCTTCCAGCTATCACTCTCTAAGTGGCTAAACTCATATTTATCCACATTACGTTGCATTTGCCAAGTATTTACCCACTCAATCAGCCTGTTCAATCACCCTTGTACAGAATATATAGATAATTCCATTTATCCTCTGTTATTCCCGGGGTCAAACTGTTCATAATGAATGCCTTTGCCATGCTGTCCTGCCCAATGAGATTACCTCACCTTTATTGGGACTGAATTTATTTTGCCAATAATAACCCATTTAATCAGCCCGCATATATCCCTATTTAATCTAAAGCTCTCCTCCTCCTATTTACCCATCAATTATTGCATCACATGTGATCTTCCTGACTAATCCTCCTACATTCAAGTCCAAATCATTTGTGCAAACAAAAGAAAGAGCAGCGTACCACCACTGACTATTGTAGGACCTTATAGTACACATCATACCATTGGAAACATACCCCTCAACCATCACCCCTCGCTTCGGCCAAACGGCCAATTGTTGATTCATTATGTAAAATTTCTTGGATCCCATGGGCTCTCACCTACACAATCAATCTCCCATGTGGTACCTTATCAAAAACATTGTTAAATTTCAAGTAAACTGCATCAAGAGGATTGCCTTTATCTGCATCCTAGGCACCTCTTTAAAAGTTTTAATCAGGTTGACGACAGTATATTTAAGACAGAGATAGATGGGTTTTTGATTATAAACGGGATCAAGGGTTATGGGCAGAAAGCAGGAGAATGGGGTTGAGAAACTTATCCGCCATGATTAAATGATGGAATATAATTGATGGGCTGAATGGCCTAATTTCTGCTCCTATGTCTTATGGTCTATGACATTATCTCCCATTTTCACAGCCATGCTTTTTCTCCTTGATAGATCCTTGCCTCTCCAACTGCAGAACAAGTCTATTCCTCAGAATTTCTTCCAGACGTTTCCCCACTGCCATGATTAGGTTCCAGTTTGGTTGTTTTTCTCTTGCTCACTTCTTGAATAATAGTGACACGTTGTCTGCCCTCCAGTCCTGTGGTATCGGTGTGAGCAAAACTTAGAAATGCCAAGGGGCTGAAAATTATACTGAGGATTTTGTATAGAGCCCTGAACACTACATTGGGCAAGGCATTAGACCAGAAAGTGGATAAAAATTTCATTGATTAAAAATTTGTTGTATGTGTAAGAAGTGGTTATCAGTGTCAAAACATTGAGGAACCAATTTGAGAATAGGTCACCCTAGCGTGGGTATCCTGTTAAAAGAAATGAAGGCTCCTTGCACATTTGCGTCCATAGTATGATAGAATTCATCATCAAGAGGAGTTGCTGGTCTCGTCATGTGAGTGCTAGACTATTCATCCAAAAATTCAGATAATATTGTAGGAACCATACCCGAATACTACATTGCAACTTGTTGAAATTGAATTCTATAAAAAGACTGGAATGATGACCATTAACTACTGTGAATTGTCAGGAAAAATGCATCTGTCTTCTCTGATCTGTACTACAACTGACTTCAGAGCCATAAGAAAGTGATTGATTCTGGAATGCACATTTAAATGACCAATGAAGTCACTTATTTATATCAATCACTATGGAGTTTCAATAAAAAAACTGAAACCAGATGGACAACCTGGTATCGACCATGACATCAGAAATGACAACTGCAAAGGTAGATCTGTCAACATTGGTAACTCCTCACTACTGGCATATGGGGGATAATGTCAAAACTGGGAGAGCTCTGCCAGATACCATTTAAGAAACAATCTTACATAGTGATACGCAGAGAATCATAAATTACAGACAATGTCCAAGGCAGCACTACCACCATGTCATACCCAAACAACAGGACAGGTCCCAGGAGAGATGAAGGAACAATGGTATACAATCTGGAGGTTATTGCTAGTCCACACAATTGACTCTGGACCCTATGAAGCCTCATAATATCAGGTTAAGCATAGGTAAGGAAATCTCCTGCTGATTACTCCGTATCATCCTCCAATGGCTGATGACTCAGTCATCCTCCATATTGAACAACACTTGGAGGAAACAATTAGATTAGATTAGACTTACAGTGTGGAAACAGGCCCTTCGGCCCAACAAGTCCACACCGACCCGCCGAAGCGAACCCACCCATACCCCTACATTTACCCCTTACCTAACACTACGGGCAATTTAGCTTGGCCAATTCACCTGACCCGCACATCTTTGTGACTGTGGGAGGAAACCGGAGCACCCGGAGGAAACCCACGCAGACACAGGGAGAACGTGCAAACTCCACACAGTCAGTCGCCTGAGTCGGGAATTGAACCCGGGTCTACAGGCGCTGTGAGGGTGGAAAGGGAGCAACCTGTACTTTTCATGGAAGGATTCAATGTCCAATACCTGGAATGGATCGGCAGCAGCACCACTGATCAAACTGGTCGGGCTTGAAAGAACATATCTGTTCGTCTGATTCTGCAGCAGGTGTTGAGGGAACAAACAGGAAGGAAAACAGGTTTGACCATATCCTCATCGATCTGCCAGCTGCATGTACATCAGGCCATGGCAGTCTCTGTAAGAGCGACCACTGCATAGTTTATGTCGGGACAAAGTCCTGACTTCTCATTGACAATAAGTGTTATGTGGCATTAGGGACACTCACGTGCTCTGAGTGAATATTGATTAAAAACAGACTTGAGGAAAGGGAGCAGTTTATATTTTAGCAAAGAAGGACAGAGGGATTAAGAAGGAAAAGTATTGTACATGAGCAACCTCCTTATGAATATGGAAGCTAATTGTAAATCATCCTATATACATGTGAAGAATGACAGATTAATGTGTCAAATAGAGGTCGCTTACAATCAGAAATAATGGAAATTATATGGGAATGTATATACCAGAAGACTGGAGGATAACAAATGTTGCCCTCTTGTTCAAGAAGGAGAGTAGAGACAATCCTAGTAATTATAGACCACTGAGCCTTACTTCAATTGTGGGTAAAGTGTTGGCAAAGATTATAAGAAATAGGATTTATAAACATCTGGAAAGGAATAAATCAATTGGCGATAGTCAACATGATGTTGTGAAGGGTAGGTCTTGTTAAGTTCTTTGAGACGGTGACCAAATGGGTGGATGGGGGTAAAGCCATTGATGTGGTGTATATGATTTTCAGTGAGATGTTTGATAAGTATCCTAATGCTAGGCTGTTTCACAAAACATAGAAGTATGGGATTGAGGGTGATTTGGTGGTTTGGATCAGAAATTGGCTACTGAATGAAGACAGAGAGTGGTGATGATGGGAATGTTCATCCTGGAGTTCGGTTATTCGTGGAGTACCACAAGGATCTGTTTTGGAGTGATTGCTGTTTGTCATTTTTATAAATGACCTGGATGAGGGTGTAGAAGGATGGGTTAGTAAATTTGTGGATGACCCTAATGTCAGTGGAGTTGTGGATAGTGCTGAAGAATGTTGCAGGTTATGGAAAAACAGAGATATGCTGCAGAGTACTGGGCAAATGCAAGGTTCTTGGTTGTGTAGATGAGCAGGGAGATCTTGGTGTCCATGTACATAGATTCCTAAGCATTGCCACCCAGGCTGATAGATTTGTTGAGAAGGTATATGGTTTATTGGCTTTTATTGATAGAAAGATTACATTTCAGAGCCATGGCGTCATGTTACAACCACACAAAACACTGGCACGGTCACACTTGGAGTATTGTGCACAGTCTGGTCACCACATTATATGGAGGATGTGGAAGCTTTGGAAAGGGTTCAGAAAGATTTACTGGGATATTGCCTGATTTGGAGGGAAGATCTTACGAGGAAAGGCTGAGGGACTTGAGGCTTTTTTTGTTAGAGAGATAAAAGTTGAAACGACTTAATTGAGACATATAAGATAATCAAAAGGTTAGATTGGGTGGACAGTGATAGCCTTTTTCCTTGGATGATGGCGATAGCCAGCGTGAGGAGACATAGCTTTAAGTTGAAGGGTGATAGATCTTGGATAGTTGTCAGAGGTACATTCTTCAGCTCAGAGAGCAATAGGGGCATGAAATGCCCTCCTGCAACAGTAGTAGGTTTGCCAACTTTAAGGGTTTTTAAATGGTCATTGGATAAATATATGGATGAAAATGGAATAGTGTGGGTTAGATGGGCCTCAGATTGGTTTCACAGGTCAGCACAATATTGAAAACTGAAGGGCGTGCATGTGCTGTAATGTTCTAGATTCAATGATCTACAAATCAAAGAGACAGCAAACTAAATAAATGCAAACTTTGGTTCTGTGTTTACAAACGTAGAGACAAATAACACCCAAATATGTTGGGAACAGATGGTTTAATGAGCAAGAGTAGCCCAAAAGTTCAGTGCCATTCATGAATTGGTTTGGGGGTCACTGAAGGCACTGAAGACCTATAAATCCTCTGGTCCACTAATCTACATTTCAGTTTATTTGAAGAAGTGGCATTAAACGTAATGAATGCATTGGTGGTCATCTTTCAAGGTCCCATCATCAATGCAGCTGTTCCTGCAGATTGGAGAATAGCTAATATACACCCACAATGTTTTTACAGAGATAGATAAAAAAAAAGGAGCAACGTTCAGCCATTTGTTTGATATCTGTAGTTATAGAGTCATAGAGTCATAGCGATGTACAGCATGGAAACAGACCCTTCGGTCCAACCCGTCCATGCCGACCAGATATCCCAACCCAATCTAGTCCCACCTGCCAGCACCCGGCCAATATCACTCCAAACCCTTCCTGTTCATATACCCATTTAAACGCCTCTTAAATGTTGCAATTGTACCAGCTTCCACCACATCCTCTGGCAGCTCATTCCATACACGTACCACCCTCTGCATGAAAACATTGCCCCTAAGGTCTCTTTTATACCTTTCCCCTCTCACCCTAAACCTATACCCTCTAGTTCTGGACTCCCTGACCCCAGGGAAAAGACTTTGTCTATTTATCCTATCCATGCCCCTCATAATTTTGTAAAACTTTAGGGTATAGGTGTGCTCACTGAGCTGTAGGTTTGATATCCAGACGTTTCATTACCTGGCTAGGTAACATCATCAGTGGTGACCTCCAAGTGAAATGAAGCTGTTGTCTCATGCTTTCTATTTATATGTTTGTCCTGGATGGGGTTCCAGGGATTTGTGGTGATGTCATTTCCTGTTCGTTTTCTGAGGGGTTGATAGATGGTATCTATATCTATGTGTTGGTTTATGGCGTTGTGGTTGGAGTGCCAGGCCTCTAGGAATTCTCTGGCATGTCTTTGCTTAGCCTGTCCCAGGATAGATGTGTTGTCCCAGTCAAAATGGTGGTGTTTTTCATCCGTGTGTAGGGCTACGAGGGAGAGAGGGTCATGTCTTTTTGTGGCTAGCTGGTGTTCATGTATCCTGGTGGCTAACTTTCTTCCTGTTTGTCCTACGTAGGGTTTATGGCAGTCCTTGCATGGAATTTTGTAGACGACGTTGGTTTTGTCCATGGGTTGTACTGGGTCTTTTAAGTTTGTTAGTTTTTGTTTGAGACAACACATCAATGACACCCACCACAGACTCTGAAAATATAACCGGAAAATTGCGCGCCAAAAACCGTTATTCAAACAAGCAGCAAATCCAGAAAGGGACAGACGCGGTAGAACGATCCACAAACACCAAACAACGACAAACACAGAAATAGAAAAATCAAGACCTGAAGAAAAAACTTGACAAACTCACAAACAAAGACAAAACCAATAACACAGGGGCATGGATAAAGACACAGAAAAAGCGGTACTAGAAAAAAGGACTAAATTTCAAGAAGGATTTCCTAGCGGCATTAGAAACCAAATTGAAGGACAACAATCTCACGGAAGAAACACAACAAACGATCAGACAGACAGTTGCACCTACTCTGACCTGAAAGAGGGAAGGAAACAAACTGAACACACAAGAAAAGAAAGCCCTAGAAAACCACAAAAAAGACAAAAACCTCATTATATTACCTGCAGACAAAGTCATCCTGAACAGAAGGGACGACATAGAGAAAGCCAATGCACTACTCGCAGACACCAACACTTACCAACAGGTGGCGCTATACCCGACCCCACAACTCAAACAAAATTACACAATTCCGGACAATTAAACAAGACGGAATTCCAAAACATGAAACCCGACTGGACCAACACCCCACGATTCCACGGACTACCAAAAATCCATAAACCAGGAGCCCCCCTCAGACCCATTGTCTTTCTACCAGAAACACCAACTTACAGACTGGCCAAAGACCTATACACAAGACTGAAATACCTAGTAGAAGAGTCACAGCACTCCATCCACTCCACCCAGGAATTCCTAAACATCATCAAAAACACCAAAATAGAGGAAGACGAAGCAATGATCTCATTCGACGTAACAGCACTGTTCATCTCCATCAACATCGACCTGGCAAAGGAAACACTTACCACACTTTTAGAAGAGACCATCACACACACCCCAACCACCATCAATCACGTTACCAACGAAAACATCATGAAGCTAATGGACCTGTGCCTCACCACCCACTTCACCTTCAACAACATAATCTACAAACAAACCAACGGCACACCCATGGGATCTCCGCTATCAGGACTCATAGAGAAGACCAGAACAAACAGCCCTACCAACCATCAAACCAAATATCTAAGTCCACGATGAAGATGACACATTTGTCATCACAAAATGAAACAAGATAAAAGAGACATTTAACATCATCAACAACACTCTCACAGGCATAAAGTTCACCAAGGAGGAAGAAACCGACAGCAAACTCGCATTCCTGGATGTCACAGTCGAAAGAACGGACAACGGAGAACTACAAACCTGTGTATACAGAAAACCGACAAACACTGACCAAATACTTAACTACACCAGCAACCATCCCAACACACACAAACGAAGCTGTATCAGAACACTATTCCAATGAGCCACCACACACTGCAGCACAGACGAATTTCGGAAAACAGAGAAGAACCACCTATACAACGTATTCAAGAAGAACAGATACTCAAAAAATACAGTGCACAGATTCCTCAAGAACAAACCACGACAAGCAGACCAAACACAGCCAGAAACCCTAACCACCTTACCATACATCAAAGAAGTTTTAGAAATGACAGCCAGACTACTAAGACCCCTCGGAATCGTAGTAGCACACAAACCCACCAACGCTCTCAAAGAAAAACTAACAAAGTTAAAAGACCCAGTACATCCCATGGACAGAACCAACGTCATCTACAAAATTTCATGCAAGGACTGCCAGAAACACTACGTAGGACAAACAGGAAGAAAGTTAGCCACCAGGATACACCAACACCAGCTAGCCACAAAAAGACATGACCCTCTCTCCCTCGTAGCCCTACACATGGAGGCAAAACACCACCATTTTGACTGGGGCAATACATCTATCCTGGGACAGGCTAAGCAAAGACATGCCAGAGAATTCCTGGAGCCCTTCCTGAAGAAGGGCTCATGCCCGAAACGTCGACTCTCCTGCTCCTTGGATGCTGCCTGACCTGCTGTGCTTTTCAAGCAATACATTTTCAGCTCTGATCTCCAGCATCTGCAGTCCTCACTTTCTCCTAGAAGTTTAAATTTGAGTTCATCTCAAACCTCTCAACTCCATTGACTATAGAACCAGTTTATTCAACTGCTCCACATATGTTGTACCCTTCATCCTGGACCATTCTATTAAAATTCTTTTAGACACTCTTCAACGCCAATTTAATGTTCTTCAGATACAGTGCCTGAAACTGCTATCATGCTCCTAATGTGGTCTGACCAGAACTTTACATAGCGTCAGGAATACATCACGGCTCTTGCAATCTACACCTCTGACAATAAATGCTAACATAGCATTTGCCTTCATAACTATCAACTGAACCTATATATTGACCTGAAGGTGACCCTGAACTAGATTTCCTAAGTTCACTTGAACTTCAGATTTCCATAGCCTTTCCTCATGTATAATATGGCCTCTACATTATTCTTTCTACCAAAGTATATAAACTCCCATTTTCTCTCATTGTATCCCATTTGCCACTTCTTTGCACACTCTTCTAGCCTATCCAAGTCATTCTGTAGCCTTCTCGTTTTCTCAATACAATCTGCACCTTCATTTGTCTTTATGTCATCTGCAAAATGTAGCAACACTGCTGTCAGTTCCTTCATCCAAATCATTAATGTGCAGCATTAATTGTTGTCATCCCAACACAGAACCCTGCAGACTTCCATTGGCTGCGAGCCTGAGAAAGACCCTTTACGCCTCACCTCTGCGTTACGCCAGTCAATCAATCCCTATCCATGCCAATTACCCACCTCTAACACAATCGGCTCTGATCCTATTGAGCGACCTTAGTACGACACCTTGTCAAAGACTTTCTGGAAATCTAAATAGATCATGCTGTCCTTTTTTATAACTTGCTCAAAGAAGTATTGAGTTGAGTGTTGACAAGCTCAATTGCATTGCATTAATAACATCGCATTAATAACATCGCATTTATAACATCGCATTAATAACATTGCATTAATAACATCGCATTAATAACATCGCATTTTAACTCCAGCTCCATGAAATATTGTTTACACTGAAGAGTGCAGCATTTGTAAAAAAAAATGTGAACAGTTGTTATTTGTGTGCAAGTTCAGAAACTATTTATATTTCTTGAAATAAAAACTGCCATTACTGACCTTGGGGACTAGATTTGACTTTTCACTAAATTTTGCAACGTAAATTCGGCATGAGGCTTACACCTAAATACATAATTCAATGAGAGGTGGGGAAAAATGCCCTACATTTTTATTTTTCTAAGATACTGATAAAGTTTCATTGTATGGTTGTAGAAACGGTTCCTCCATTTTAGAAACTGACCATTAGTCATAATCTAATAGCATTGGCCACAGAGAGAAAGAAACATAGCAGAAACTAACTCATCCAGATGCACAAGAAATCTCAGTTGCACTGATCACTCACCAGTAACACCGATAACTGCAATGATGCTGTAGTATATTTTCTCTACAGTGTCAATCAGACGGTGCATTTTTCTTTTAAACTGTTTTGCCCCTTTGTACTGCAGTGATATTTCCATACAAAAGTATGAGTTACTACATTCCCTGATCCTTTCATTTATACCCAGTCAGGCATCCTTTGGGACATCAAGTTGTAAAATGCTTCAATTTCACTTTGCTCTAATTAAGCAATATATCATAACAGCAATCTGGATTAGTGGTGCTGGAAGAGCACAGCAGTTCCGGCAGCATCCAAAGTGCAGCGAAATCGACGCTTCGGGCAAAAGGGCTTTTGCTGCTCCTCGGATGCTGCCTGAACTGCTGTGCTCTTCCAGCACCACTGATCCAGAATCTTGTTACCAGCATCTGCAGGCATTGTTTTTTACCTCGATCATAATAGCAAGCTAATTTTCTCTTGTCAGAAATCAAATTAGAGTTAACATGAAAGATTGTGATGGCTATAATTAAATGAGAAATTGGAACTGTGTTCTGTGGGAAATATTGTTCACCAAACCAATAAAACAATTACATCAAAAATATCACAAAGAGTTTTGTTGATATTATGTATTATTGTGTTACCAGTCAGTCACCAAACCCCACCAGTGACACCACAGATTCTAAAAAGAGACAATGCAAGATGGCAGACGATGACACATTCCTCCAGATCGTCTCAAGCTTTCTAAGCTCGCTTTAAGCCAAACTTCAGTGGAGAGGTAACACCTATTCTGACAAGTCCTGATGAATCTATCCCAACAGTCACTGGATCAGAGGTCAGATCAGTTTTCCTTCGTCTGAATCCAAGGAAAGTGATGGGACCAGATGGAGTACCAGGCCGTGCACTCAGAGCATGTGCAGATCAACTGGCAGAGGTCTTCTTGGACATCTTCAACCTCTCCCTTCAGTAGGCCACTGTCCTTGTCTGTTTCTAGAGGCCAACATCATCCCTGTGCCTAAGAAGGCTCATGCAGCATGTCTCAATGACTACCGCCCAGTGGCCCTAACTTCAGTCATCATGAAGTGCTTTGAAAGGCTGGTCATGGCATTAATCAACTCCAGTCTCCCCATTACTCTTGACCCACTTCAATTTGCCTACCGGACCAACAGATCCATGTCAGATAACATATCACTTGCCCTTCACTCCTCCCCAGAACATCTTGACACCAAGAACAGCTACGTAAGAATCCTACTCATTGTCTACAGTAGAGCCTTCAACACTATTAACCCCTTGAGATTGTCAGTGATACATTGGCCCAACCACCCAACTTTAAATCAAACAATTTATTCACACTATACAATGAAAGACCCAACCGAATTTAGAATAAGTTAACCTATCTGAAAACCCAGTTAATTTGACCACAACTTAATGATGCTGTTCCGAATACCTGTGACATCCCATAACACCCTCTTGGCAAAAAGGTAAATTCAAACACAGGTTATTACAGAGGGTGGATTGCAGAGAGAGAGAGAGAGAGAGAGAGAGGATCAGCATGGAGCTGTTTCTTTTGGTCCAGCTACAGACTTGACCAGCAGCTTCAAACAGACTGTTTGCTAAAACCTGAGCTGTGAGAACTGGCCACTCCCCTTTAAAAGTACTTTAAAAAAAATTGAGCGGATATTTACAGACCTATCAGAATCTCGGCCTTTACACCCCCCCCCCCCACCCCCCATGAAAAAAAGATAACAGAACCTTGCTACAGGAGCAGCATTGTCAAACCTTTCCCCTTAAAAATAATCAATATCCAAAGATGGCTTCATTTTAAAACCTCTTAATCTGCTGCTGGTGGTACCCTACAATATATTTACATTAGACAGTTATCCACACTTTTCGAATATTCACTTTACACAACTTCACTTTAATGAAAGACCTGCATTTGCTCCTGTTTTCGCTAACTGAAAGAAATCTGAAGATAATTTTCACTTTTACAGAAAATGGTGAAATTTGTCTGATATAAGTTAATGCTTTTTCACTTTAAACCATTTTGGCTTACAAAAGTTTTCATAGGAATGCTCTACTTTCAGATAATGGGGGAAACCTGTACTGGTTATAAACATGCAAACATGCGTTACTACATTCTATTTTAGTCCATTTACCAGAGCCACCGGTGGCCTCTGTTTCTCATTCAAGTCTGGACAATGCATCAACAATCAGGTTTTCTCATCCTGTCACATGCAGAATTTCAGAACGTTTAGATGTAACAGTCTGTAACAACAAGCTCCGTCTAAACAGGATGGAATTTTTTGTCCTTAAATTTCTGCACAAACCTCAATGGGTTATGATCAGTGTATGTGATTATCTCAGATACATTACTGGTAACATAACCATTGAAATTTTGTAAGGCTAACACCAAGCTTAAAGTCTCCTTCTCAGCTGTCGAATCTTTTTGAAGATGAGAAATATCAGATAGTTCTTTCCAGGTTCTCATCATCTTCCTGTGAGTGCACAACACTGACGCCCACATCACTCAATAGCCACCTTGAATGGCTTTGCGTAGTTAGGTGTGGCTAACATTGGGGCAGTGGGTGACACAGCTTTCAGGCTATGAAATGCATTCTAAAAGACTGCTGTCTGCTGCAACATCTTCCCATTCTTTAGTAATTCAGTGGAACAGCCACATTGCTAGAATTTGGGATGAATTTGCGATAAAATTCACTCAACCTCAGGAATTATGGTATTTTTCTTTTTATCAATGGTAAGGGGAACTCTCCAATTACCTATTTTTTAATCCTGTGGGCCCATTTGTCCATGCCCAATAACATAACCCGAGAAGCTGACATGGGCTTTGGCAAATTCAGTTTTAGCCAGGTTTCACTTGAACAATTTCAATAAATGTAGAAAATGTACCCTTCATCTGTGACTACAAATCACAAAGTTATCAATATAAATTACACAATTGTGTAATCTGGAAATTACCTTATTGGTAATCTTTAAAATGTTGCTGGCGCATTTTTCATCCCAAACAGCATGACTTTAACCTGATACAGTCCATTCAGTTTTATGAAAGCCACAGTTGACTTGACTGTTTTGGATAAAGGTACCTTCCAGTACCCTCTGAGGAAGTCCAACTTCGAAGTATTAGCTGTTTGTCCCACCTATTCAACACAGTCTTCAACTAAGGGGTTGAGTATGTATCAGTCTTTGTCACAGCATTGACTTTGCAGTTCACAGAGAGTACACACCATTGGGTACCATCCAGTTTTGACACCATTCCTATAGGTGAGCTGCAAACACTGTAACTCACTTTGTTTGACAGCTTCAAAAAGTGTGATCTCATCAAGGCTCTGTCCAATTGCAAAATACTCCGATACACAAACCATCTTTCTATGAAGGCCAGGATCCATTAGCTTTCCTCACCACCTGCTGCCAGGCACAAGCCAACCTTCAGCAACTGTTCTGCCATGACAGCCAGGTTTCGGTGCACCTCACCTTTGCTTAAACTGCCAGCATTCAGATAATAATCTGTCTCCTGGTTTTTGTGATGAATGTGGATAACCTCACACTGATCCACATTTTATTCCATTTGCCAAGTGATTGCCCACTCAGACAGATTGTTCAAGTTACCCTGCAGCCTCTTAGTATCCTCTTCACAGCACACACTGCCACCCAGCTTCGTGTCATTGGCAAATTTGGGGATATTGCTTCAATTCATTCATCCAAATCGTCAATGAATATTGTTTACAGCTGGGGTCCCAGCACTGAACCCTGCGATACCCAACTCATCACTGCCTGTCACACTGAAAAGGATCTGTTTATTCCAACTCTCTGTTTCCTGTCTGCTCACCAGTTCTCTAGACATGTCTAATATTAATTTGTTTACTAATCCCTTGTATGATACCTTGTCAAAAGCCTTTTGAAAGTCCAGATACACACCTTTTATTTATTCACATTGGTCCACTCTATTGGTATTGAAAGTGGTATAACTGTTTTGGAGGGAGATGTCTGTAATGGACACCTGCACTATCTTTCTACTCTTCCTCTGTCTGTTGATCACTCAGTTCCTATATTTCTCAGCAATTTTAATCTGCAGGTGAACAATTTATTGAATATTGAGAGTGTGGTGCTGGAAAAGGCAAAGCAGGTCAGGCAACATCCGAAAAGCAAGAGAATCGACATTTCGGGCAAAAGCTCCTCATCAGGAATTTCTCCTGATCCTTGGATGCTCCCTGACCTGCTGTGCTTTTCCAGCATCACAGTCGCGACTCTGATCTCTAACATCTGCAGTCCTCACTTTCTCCCAACTTATTGAACATATTATCCCAATTCCCTCAGCCTCGTGGATGGTCTAAGTTGAATCTTATCACCAGTGTAGAGCTTTCAAGCACCCAGGGAGTAGCTGTAGTAAGACACAATTCCTACATGTGAAGCAGCCAGGAACATCAGAACGGTCCCGGAATTCCCACATTGCACAGGAGGGCATGACGCGGGTTATGGAACTCCTGTCATGTCTTAACACTGAAGTTAACAGCAGCAGCAATCAAAGAAAAAATAAGAGAGAAGATAAACTACTCACCAGTTACTAGCCACTCACTTAACTGCTGTCTGTAACTTCACGGTTAAATTGTATTGTATTTTGCCTTTACCCTAGGCCTCCAGTAACTGCAGTAGTTCACTCCTCCTCCACCTACCTTACTTTTCTGCTGATCACCTTGTTCACCGAAGCCTGGCATTTATTTAAGCCAACACTTCAACTCTCCTTTTCCCGAAGGGTCTCAAGGACACTACGTGCTGACCACTTCCTGATGGACTTGTGGTCAAAGGTGGTTTTCTTCATAAGTTTCTCTACGAAGGACAGGTGATACGGAACAGTCCAACTACTGAGAGTGTTCCGCGGCAGCGACGCCAGGCCCATCCTTCGCAACACCGGGGACAGGGAGAACCTCAGTATTTCAAGCACAAGGCAACCCTTCTCAAAATGGCCACTGCAAATTTGGCCACTCCTGTATAGCTCTCCTTCCTTCTATTTTTTTCCTGGATAGTGACTGAGATGATTTTTTAATTTCAAAAATATACTTTATTCATAAAAATATTTTGATGGTCTGTACAATTGGTCATGCCATACATATGTAGACATTCCATTTCTTTGCAGACAGAGATGGAGTAATCATCATACATACAGGTCTGTACATTTACAATCCATATATTTAGCTGAGGTGTCAGCGGGGCCCGATTACTGCGTGGGCCCCCTGTTCTTAGGCAGGCAGATGGTACACGGTGGTCTTTCCCCACCGTGCCTAGGCAGCAGCTGCCCCGAGCTTCAGCGCGCCCCTCAGCACATAGTCCTGGACCTTGCAATGTGCCAGTCTGCAACACTTAGTCAGGGTCAACTCCTTCACCTGGAAGATCAACAGGTTTCGGGCCGCCCAGAGAGTGTCCTTCACTAAGTTGATGATCCTCCAGGCACAGTTGATGTTCGTCTCGGTGTACGTCCCGGGGAACAGGCCGTAGAGCACGGAGTCCCGTATCACGGAGCTGCTCGGGACGAACCTTGACAAACACCACTGCATTCCTCTCCAGACTTCCTCTGCATAGGCACATTCCAGCAGAAGGTGTGTGACAGTCTCATCCCCCCCGCAGCCGCTTCGACAGCAGTGTGCGGTGCGGCTGAGAGTCCAGGCGTGCATAAAGGATCTCACAGGCAGAGCCCTTCTCACCACCAGCCAAGCCATGTCTTGGTGCTTGTTGGAAAGTTCTGGTGATGAGGCATTCTGCCAAATGGCTTTGACAGTCTGCCCAGGGAACCGCTCGACAGGATCCTCCCTCTCCTTTTCCCGAAGGGTCTCAAGGACACTACGTGCTGACCACTTCCTGATGGACTTGTGGTCAAAGGACATGAACTTCTGCACGAAGGACAGGTGATACGGAACGGTCCAACTACTGAGAGTGTTCCGCGGCAGTGAGGCCAGGCCCATCCTTCGCAACACCGGGGACAGGTAGAATCTCAGTACGTAGTGACACTTGGTGTTTGCGTACCGGGGACCAATGCACAGCTTGATGCAGCCACACACAAAGGTGGCCATCAGGGTGAGGGTGGGCATTGGGTGTATTATTTACCCTGTTGCCCAGATCTTTATACAGCGAGTCCCTTCGGACCCAGTCCGTCTTTGATCTCCATATAAACTGGAAGATGGCCTGGGTGACTGGGAATAGACCAGACCTGTGCCATGTGCCAGGATTTTTCCAGCGATGGAGAGCGAACGTTGCTTCCATCTGCCCAGTTTCTGCCTCACTTTGATACGCTCCTCCCAAGACTTGGCGCACGCCCCAGCACCCCCCAACCAAATACCCAGCAACTTCAGGTGGTCGGTCTTAACAGTGAAGGGGATCAAGGATTGGTCGGCCCAGTTCCCGAAGAGCATGGCCTCGCTCTTGCCTCGGTTTACCTTGACCCCTGAGGCCCGTTCGAACTGGTCACAAATGCACATGAATCTGCGCACGGACAGCGGATCCGAGCAGAAAACGGCGACGTCATCCATGTACAGGGAGGCCTTAACCTGCAGGCCCCCGCTGCCAGGAATAGTCAGCCCTCTCAGGCTCGCATCCTTCCTGATGGACTCAGCAAATGGCTCTATGCAGCACATACACAAGGCAGGGGAGAGAGGGCAGCCCTGCCTGACTCCAGATCTGACTGGGAAGCTATCTGATTCCCACCCATTGATTGAGACTGCACTGACAATGTTGGTGTAGAGCAGTCTGATCCAATTGCAGATTCCCTCCCCAAAGCCCATTTTGGAGACAACATTTCTCATATACCTGTGTGATATCCTGTCAAAGGCTTTCTCCTGGTCCAGGCTGATCAGGCAGGCGTCCAACCCTCTGTCCTGCACGTAGGCGATCGTATCTCTGAGGAGTGCGAGACTCTCAGCGATCTTCCTGCCCGGCACAGCACAGGTTTGGTCAGGGTGAATCACTGCTCCCAGAGCAGACCTGACCCAGTTGGCGATTACCTTTGACAGGATTTTGTAATCCGCATTCAACAGTGTGATCGGTTTCCAATTTCTGATTTCCTCCCTCTCCCCCTTCCACTTGTAGATGAGGGTGATGATGACTTTCCTCATGGATTCACTCATGGTAACTGCCCGAAGCATACTGACATACACCTCCAGCAGGTCCTGCCCAATCAAGTCCCACAGGGCGGAATACAGCTCGAACGGTAAGCCGTTGCTTCCAGGAGTTTTATTTTTTTCGAAGGACTCGAGGGCCTTGGTCAGCTCGTCCAGAGATAGCGGCTGGTCCAGCCTCTCGCGTGTTCTGTCGTCTAGGACCTCTGTGATAGACGACAGGAACGGCTGGGTGGCCGTACTATTGGTCGGCTTCACGTCATACAGACTGGCATAGAAGGATTTACTGATCCTCATGACGTCAGCCTGAGATGACGTTATCGAGCCGTCTTCTTCCTTCAGGCTGCTGAGCACAGAGCTCTCTTTGTGCACCTTCTGGAAGAAGAAATGTGAGCACGTCTCGTCCTGCTCCACCGAGCGGACCCTGGACCAGAAGATTATCTTGGAGGCCTCCGAGGCAAAGAGCGAGGCTTGCTGGCCCTTCACCTCCTGGAGGTCCTCCGTGACATCGACCCCCAACGTCTGCAGCAGGAGCAGGTTCTGCATACTTTCCTGGAGCTGGGACGGGTTTCCCCGCCTCTCTCTCGCCTCCTGAACACCTTTGAGGATGAAGAACCTCTTGATGTTCCCTTTTACTTTTCCCCCCAGTCTGCTGGAGACTCAAAGAGGGGGTTCACAGTTCTCCAACCTGCATAGTCCCTCTTCAGCTCCTCAATGTTTCCCGGGGTCAACAGTTTAGGTTTCAGCTTCCACGTTCCCTTACCCGCCCGCTGCTCGTCCTGTAGGTGACCGTCGGCCAGCAGGAGGCAGTGGTCAGAGAAGAACACCGGCTTGACGTCGGTCGATCTGACCGAGAGCGCTCGGGACACAAACAGGTAATCTATCCTTCCTTCCTGAGCCCTTTGCAGCAGCCCCATCTGCTGAGGCACCTACACTGTTCACTGACACCAGCCCAACTGCATTGTGCTCCTCAGGCGCAGTGACAAAGACAATGTCTCCCAAGTTCCTTCCCTACCACATACATGATTGGATGTCCTTGCACCATTCATTGAAACTATCTTCTCTGCGTTCCCTTCCTTGGTCACAGTGACTCCCAGACCCCTTCTCTGCAGCCCCCTCTGTTACATGCCCTTGACTGTTCACTGACACCAACTCTTCACCGTTCATCTGGTAAACATAGACTAGGAGCAGCTGCTAGCAGCTCAGACCACTTGAGAAAATGGAAGTTTTTAAACATCGTATGTTAAGAATTCAGGCCACCTTGGTCCTCTAAGAGTGAAGGGAGAGGCCAGGTGACCCTCAATATCGAGGGATGTCGAGAGTTTGATAAATAAAAGGGTGAATTAAAAATAGGAGTCCATTGAAAGAAAAGAGGCACTGCTGGCATAAAAAAAGAAATTTGGAAGAAACGTGGGGCCAAGAAAACTCTTTGTTAGATAGAATTAATGACACATCAAGGCTTTTTATTAGTGTGTTAAAAGTAAACGTTTACTCAGGAATGAATGGGACCAATGAGGGACGAAAAGATCAACCTGCATTCACAGAAAAAAAAGACATTTAAGTTTGGGACTTCAGCTTGGATGATGAGGTTCCGGAATATGGTAAGATTAATAGGGAAGAGGCAACAGATGTTTTAGCAGGTGCAAAGGTGACGTGTGACTGGCTGTAATTTGTGCCAATAGAGGGGATTTTTGGGGCCCTGGCAGACATATTTCATACTTGGCGAGCCACAGGTGAAGTGTCAGATGACTGGAAGATTGATAAAATGGTTTCTTTGTCCAAGAAGGGATGGACATGTAAATTAAAGACCAGTCAGTCATTGTCTGTGATAGAGGAATTATTCGAAAAAATATGAGGGGCTGCATTAAACAACACTTGGAAAGGCAGGAATTAAATCAAAACAGCATGGATTCATAACTAATACACTTTCTATGGAACATTCTTCATGACTAACTTAATAGAGTTTCTTTTAAAACTGGTGTTCAAATATATCAGTGAGCATCATGCGGTTTTAATGGCAAACACAGACTTCTGTAATGCCTATGATAAGGTGGCACATGGAAGGTTGGACCAAACTTTAAGAGCCCACGTGATACAAGTTAAGTTGGCAACAAGAACCAAAACTGGCTTCTAAGTGTGTGGCAAAGAGTCAGGCTGCAGTGATGTTTTTGTAATTGGAAGCCTGTTAAGAACGGTATACCTCAGGGACTGATGCTCTGATGCTTACTATTGTTATGACAATAATGACTTCAATGTAACTATACAAAATATAATTAATAATGGTCCCAGATATGGTGGACACCTTGCGAGCTCCTGCATACAGAACTAAGGTTCCTATTTCCTACAATTGTTTTACACTCTTTAAACTCAATAGCATACTTTTAAAAATTACTAATAACTATGTTTAATCTGAACTCACTGGTTAGAAGGTCCTCTGATCCTCAAAGCCAGCTTACTGGATGAAGGCAGCAGCCGACGTGGTGCCCATGACCCATCCGACTGCCTCGGAAGAAGCCAGGCCTACGCGAGCCTCAGGTTTGGGGCCTGCCAGAAAATAGATGGACCCGAGAGACCTGCCCCAGGAGGAGAACTGACACGAAACACTCCCGACTCCATAAGACGCCTGCCTAACATGGAATCCATCAGAACGTACCTGGAGAGCAGCCCAAACACTTCTGCAAAGAAACATGGCTGGTCCTGGCAAAAATACCACACAATAAATTACCTGCTACACTGGGTCCTAAGCAGACGCTGTGCAAAAATACATTAAACTGCAACCTACCAGTTCCACAGGGTCCTAGGAAGGATCACCTAACTGGAAGTAATCACAATCCACTCCACCAGACCACTGGACCACTCAAATGTAAGAAACCTGTGAGGAAGCGGGGTAAGCGTGCCGACCTACTAGTAAGACTGAGACTACGCAGTTTCAAGAGCCCCCCTTCCTAGCTTACATCAAGCAAATGTACAATGTCTGGAGAACAAGATGGACGAACTCAGATCACGGCTCAGCTTCCAGCGTGAACTGTGGGACTGCTGCGCACTCTGCTTCACAGAAACCTGGCTCAACCCATCCATTGCCAACTGCACACTTCAGGCTGATGGGTTTTCTATTCATCGTATGGACCGTATAGTGTCCTCAGGTAAGACAAAGGGTGGAGCGGTTTGCTTTTTAATCAACAACTTGTGGTGCATGGACATTGCGACCCTGGGCAGCCATTGCTCCCCAAACCTTGAACTCCTCACCATCAAATGCCGCCCCTTCTATCTCCCACGGGAATTTCCCGCTGCTACACTAACTGCTGTGTACATACCGCCACAAGCAAAGTTTGAGGAAGCTCTGGGTCTGCTGAACATCATCACTAACACCCTGGAGACAGAACACCCTGTTTATTGTAATTGGCAACTTCAATCAAGCCAATCTAAGGAAGTTGTTGCCCAAGTATCACGAGAACATTACCTGCCCCACCAAGGGCCTCAACATTTGAGACCACTGATACACCATTGTGAAGGATGCCTACCGCTCCTTTTCCCACCCTCATTTCAGGCACTCCGACCACAATGCCGTGTTTCCTTTCCCGGCTTACAGGCAAAAGGTCAAGCAGGAGACTCCCTCGCGGATACAGGTCCAGTACAGGTCAGAGGAGGCAGAGGATCAACCCCAGTGCTGTCTGGAATCAGCTGACTGGGACATGTTCAAACAGGCCGCAGGGACCTTGGACGGGTACGCCATCACCGTCACAGCCTTTATCAGCAAGTGTGTGGAGGGCTGCATCCCGAGGGAGTCAATCCGGGGGTTCCCCAACAGGAAACCCTGGATCAATCAGGACATACAGAACCTGCTAAAAACCCGGCGTGAGGCCTTCAGATCAGGAGACCCACTCAAATACCAGGAATGCAAGTATGACCTTCGCAGAGCCAATAAGACAGCCAAGGACTAATACCGATCCAACCTAGAGACCCAGACAGACACCCGGCGACTATGGCAAGGATTGAATGTCATCACAGATTCTAACAAGAGACCGTGCAAGATAGCAGCCGACGACATATCCCTCCCAGATCGTCTAAACGCCTTCTAGAACACGATTTCAGCAGAGAGGTAATACCTATTCCGACAAGTCCTGATGAACCTATCCCAACAGTCACTGCTTCAGAGGTCAGATCAGTTTTCCTTTGTGTGAATCCAAGGAAAGCGATGGGACCAGATGGAGTACCAGGCCGTGCACTCAGAGCATGTGCAGATCAACTGGCAGAGGTCGTCTCAGACATCTTCAACCTCTCCCTACACCAGGCCACTGTTCCTGTCTGTTTCTAGAGGCCAACATCATCCCTGTGCCTAAGGCGGCTCATGCAGCATGTCTCAATGACTACCGCCCAGTGGCCCTAACTACAGTTGTCATGAAATGCTTTGAAAGGCTGGTCATGGCATTAATCAACTCTCGCCTCCCCACTACTCTTGACCCACTTCAATTTGCCTATCGGACCAACAGATGCCATATCACTTGCCTTTCACTCCTCCCCAGAACATCTTGACACCAAGAACAGCTACGTAAGAATCCTACTCATTGACTACAGTTCAGCCCTCAACACTATGTTCCCCTCGAGACTGATTACTAAGCTTCATAATCTCGGACTAAGCCCCACTCTCTGCAACTGGACCCTCAGTTTCCTGACCCACAGGCCACAATCAGTGAAGATTGGGAACAATATTTCATCCTCACTAACACTCAACACTGGAGCCCCCCAGGGGTGTGTACTCAGCCCCCTACTGTACTCACTGTATAGCTCTGACTGCATCACCAAATACCAGACTAATGCCATTTACAAGTTTGCTGATGATGCCACCATAGTCAGTCGAATCTCAGATGGCGACGAAACAGACTACAGACGGAAGGTGGAAGATCTGGAAAAATGGTGCACTAAGAGCAGCCTAATTCCCAATACCAGCAAACCCAAGGAACTCATTATTGACTTTCAGCCAGATGTTCCTCATGCCCCCCTACACATTAACAGCACAGAGGTGGAACGAGTGGAGAGTGTCAAGCTCCTGGGGGTGGTCATCCTCACAAACATTCTTGGACTCCTCACATGGATACACTGGTTACAAAAGCAGAAGTGGGTACTGCAGGTGTTGGAGATTAGAGTCAAGATTCACATGGTGCTGGAAAGGAACAGCAGGTCAGGCAGCATCTGAGGAGCAGGAAAATCAACGTTTTGGGTAAAAGTCCTTCATTAGGATGAAGCCCTTCCTGATGAACGGTTTTTGCCCAAAATATCGATTTTCCTGCTCCTCAGATGCTGCCTGACCTGCTGTGCTTTTCCAGCATCATTCTAATCTTGGCACTGGTTACAAATGATACAACATCTCTTCTTCCTCAGGCAGCTGAGGAAATTTGGCATGATGGTGAATACCCTTGCCAACTTTTATAGGTGCATCATTGAGAGCATTCTGTCTGGATGTATTACTAACTGGTATGGCAACTGTACCATTCAAGATCAGAGACGTTTACAGAGAATGGTGAACCCTGCCCAGACAATCACAAAGGCCAACTTCCCAGCTTAGAATCCATCTACAAGGCTCACTGTCAAGGAAAGGTTGCCATAATTCTTAAAGATCCATCCCACCCTGTTTTTCTACAACCTCTACCATCGGGGAGAAGGTACAGAAGCCTGAACACACACACACCAGCTGGTTTCACAACAGTTTCTACCCTACTGTTGTTAGAATACTGAATGGACTCACAAACCCTTAACATTCTCCTGTGTCTGTGGTTTTGTTTTTGCTGCTGTTTGCCTGTTATTTACTATCTGTGCTATTTAACTCTGTGACCTATCTGTATTGCTTGAAAGATAAAGCTTTTCACTGTGCCTCAGTACACGTGACAGTAAATTCAGTTCAGTTCAATTCAATTCAATTCAGTAAGTTTTCATCTAACATGAAAGACATGATATTGTATGGACTATGTGCTGGTAACTAGGATCAGTGTAATATCGCATCTGTTGTTCACCACAGATATGGTGGACTGAAGGGCTTGCTTCAATGGTCTATGGCTGTATCAGTCTATCACCTTTGGAGGGCTGACTCAGGCTTTAGCTGATTGTCTGATATCTGTTTCTCAGGCAGCTGAGTGAACTAGTTTGTTACTCTTTTAACCAGATGACTGAATTTGAAGATATAAAAAGGAGAAAGAGCAGACTGACGAACCAGTTGTATTCACGTGCTGATCCAACATTCATGAAATAGGTCCTATCTCGGATTGTGTCTCAGTCTGGTGAGATCTCTCCTTCCTGACAGCGTGAAGCGTCCTGACAACTGAAAATATCCAGCTCAATAACAGACCAGTGGGCATGCCCAGCAAAGTCCCTCTGATCTTTAGTGCTTCCCCGGGTCCAACTGTTCATCACGTATTCCCTAGCCACGTTAATCCTATACATGTGTGTCACCTCATACTTACCGAGGCTGGATTCTATTTATCACTGATCTGTCCATTTGACCATAGCAGCGGGTTCCACGTTTATTTTAAGGTTGCCAAATTTCACCAGCGAGATTGTTGGCTTAGAAATGAAGATGGTATGTTTTAATCTGATTAATGTCTAAAATAATAACCCTGATTAGATGGTACGATGTGTAGTGGAGAAATTACTTAGTTTGCACAGTTGACTCCTACCTGATTTGATTACTTACAGTGTGGAAGCAGGCCCTTCGGCCCAACAAGTCCACACCGACCCGCTGAAGCGAACCCACCCATACCCCTACATTATGGTGCAATTTAGCATGGCCAATTCACCTGACCCGCACATCTTTGGGCTGTGGGAGGAAACCAGAGCACCCGGAGGAAACCCACACAGACACGGGGAGAACGTGCAAACTCCACAGGTTCAGTCACCTGAGGCGGGAATTGAACCCAGGTCTCTGGTGCTGTGAAGCAGCAGTGCTAACCACTGTGCCACCGTGCCACCTGTGTGATCACTATGAATAGATTAGATTAGATTAGATTACTTACAGTGTGGAAGCAGGCCCTTCGGCCCAACAAGTCCACACCGACCCGCTGAAGCGCAACCCACCCATACCCCTACATTTACCCTACACTATGGTGCAATTTAGCATGGCCAATTCACCTGAGCACATCTTTGGACTGTGGGAGGAAACCAGAGCACCCGGAGGACACAGACACGGGGAGAACGTGCAAACTCCACAGGTTCAGTCACCTGAGGCGGGAATTGAACCCAGGTCTCTGGTGCTGTGAAGCAGCAGTGCTAACCACTGTGCCACTGTGCCACCTGTGTGATCACTATGAATAGCAAAGAATCCAAGTGCATCAAGCTTCACACTTCCTGGTGGAACATTCTAACAGGATTGACAATTAACGAAAGGCAGTGAATGTTGACATGAGAAATTTAAAATGCCTACAAATGCTGAGACCCTGCTTTAAATCAACACTAACTATTTACACTGCAATAGTATAATTAATGAATATTTCTGTTCATAGAAGTTATGATTCTCAGAATGTTCATAATCACTTTTCTGGACATCCAAATGGATTCTTATAGAAATTATTATCGAATTTGGTAAATCTCAGAAACCAATTCTACATTTGAGTTTCTCAATAGTAAGACACTGGAGATGACACTCTCTCCAATGAAGTTTCACTGATTATCAGAATACACAAATGTGTCATCACGTTTTTCATATTGAAGTAGCTCTGTAGTATCAAACCAGATTTGAAATTTTGATTCCATTTTCTCTCCAGAGATGCTGTCAGACCTGTTGCATCTCTCGAACATCCAGAGCAATTGACTCCGAATTTCAGCATCTGTTTTAAAGTCAAGGAGTCATAGAGATGTACAACACAGCAACAAACCATATGGTCCAACTCGTCCATCCTGTCCAGATATCCTAAATAAAGCTAGTCTCATTTGCTAGCATTTGACCTACATCCCTCTGAACCCTTTCACCTAGATGCCTTTTAAATGTTGGAAGGACTCCAGTGTCCACCACTTCCGTGGCAGCTCATTTCATATGCACTCAACCCTCTGTTGAAACATTCACCCCTTACATCCTTTTATATCTTTCCCCTCTCAACTTCAACCTATACACTCACCCATCCCAGGAAAAGAACACATCTATTTTCATAGAATCCCTACAGTGTGGAAACAGATCATTCAGCCCAACAAGTCCACACCAACCCTCCAAAGAGCAAACCAACCAGACCCATTTCCCTAACCAATTACTCTTCACTTACCCCTGACTAATGCACCTAACCTACACATTGCTGAACACTATGGGCAATTTAAAGTGGTCAATTCACCTAACCTGCTCATCTCTGGATTGTGGGAGGAAACCAGAGCACCTGGAGTAAATCTACACAAACATAGAGAGAATGTACAAACTCCACATGGACAGGAGCATGAGGTGGGAATCAAACCTGGGTCCATGGTGCTGTGAGGCAGCAATGATAACCACTAAGCTGCCGTACTGTCCTATCATTGAGCCACTGTGCCATTTAGACAAAGAATTATAAAATAACATTCAAATATGCAAGTAATATCCAATACCAATAAGGTTTGAAAAAGTATTGATTTTAAAGTGCGTTGCTGTGGTGTTGGGAGGGAGGGAGATAGACGGATGAGTCAATCTAATGAGTTGAAATGGCTAAAGAGATTATCATGAGCAATTATTATTTTTGACTGATTCTAAGGGAGCAATATCCAAAAGGTCTCCTACAATCTTCAACAATAGATTGAAGAAGATTCATCAGTGAAAACCAAAAAACATTTTCCAAAGGTACACTGATTAAATTAGTTAAATCTAGCACTATGACAGAGTAAAACAGATACAAAATACGATAGAAATGGAAAATCAAAGAAGAAGAAAATCCTTCAAACGTTTAGTAAATCGGCCACTTTATCAATAACATACTCTCCTAGACATGGGCATACTTCATTGATTCTTGACAACATATATACATAACTATATAATATACATATGAACCATTAAAATGTTTATGTATACATCCAAGACAGCAGAATATAAATTGAAAGAAACATTTTAAACTTTACAGTGTACTGTTGAGAACATGCCTGAAGCTCTGCACCTAGTTTTAGTTAATGATACACATGGAAAATACTCAAACCCGAGAGGTTCTGCACTAAAACCAGCAAATGGATATTATCTTTACAAAGCCTCTGCAAGGTCGAGCCTCAGTCTCAGATGCACCAGAGGAAGTAGTCCCAGTCTATTCAGCCTCCTGCTATAGCTCAAATTCTGCATTATTCCAATAGTCTCCTAAATAATGTCCTATACAGTTGCAACATGATCTCCCAACTCCTATATTCAATAAACTGACCAAGGAAGGCAAGTATCCCAAACGCCTTCTTCACTATCCTATCTACGTGTAACTCGACATTCAAGGAACTATGAACCAGCACACCAAGGTCTATTTGTTCAGCTACTCTCCCACCACCTTAGCATGAAGTATATATGTCACACAATTATTTCCATATTAAAGCTCCTCACATTTATCTAAATGGATCTCCATCTGTGACTCCTTGGCCCATTGGCCAACTGATCAAGATCCCGTTGTACTCTGAGGTAACTTTCTTCGCTGCCCACTCCACCTTCAATACTGGTGTCATCTGGAAACTTACTAACCATACCTCCTATGTTCACATCAAAATTATTTACATAAATGTCTAAAAAAATCTTGACACAGAAGCAATGGGAAAATTAAACTGATCCTAATGAAGTTGTTTGGATCAGGATATAATACCTATTTCTACCACTTCTTTTCACAGGTTCATACTCATCCATTGGATCAACTTGGCAAAATATGAAACCTTCCTGTTCAGCCCATCTGATGGAGAACAATAGCATTACACGGCAGAAACGGAACGGATGAATAATGGATAAAATGTTTCCACAAGAATACATTGGAAAAAGAGCACTACTCATCATATTAAAGCTAATCATATTCTTTTCTTTTTGAAGTGAGTTTATTTCTGCATGAGCAGAGTTGATGTGCTAAGTGCTAGGGGACTGGAGGACGATTAATATTATCTAGTTATTAGGAGGGTAGGTAGAGAAGAATCAGGAAATTACAGACCAATGATACTTACGTCAGTGAGAGGAAAATGATTCAAGAAATTAATACCCATTTGGAAAGGGATTGGCTAATTACATGAGGCAGCACGTCTTTGCAAGATGTCGTTCATGCTTCACCAATTTGTTTGCATTTTCCAAAGTATGATGAAGTGTGTGGACGAGGCAAGTTCAGTGGACGTAGTTCGTATGGACTTCAGCAACAGTTTTGACAATGGGAGACTGATTGACAAGGTTAAAATACACAGAATTTAAGGCAAAACGGTGAGGTGGATGAGAAAGTGGCTTAGTAATAGGACACAAAGGATAGTTGTTGAAGGCGGTTTGAGTAACTGGAGGCTGGTGTCTAATGATGTACTAAAGTGATAAATACTAGGATCTTTATTGTTATATATATATAATTGATGTAGATGAAAATAATGGGAGAATGTTAAGCAAATTTGAAGATGACACCACACATGGTTCAGTGATGAATGGGGCAGAAGGTAGTTGTAAATTACAGGAAGATATAGATGAGTTGATCAGATGGGCAGACCAGTGGTAGATGGTATTTAATGCTGATAAGTGAAGGTAAAGGACTTCAGAAGAAGAAGAAAATAACAAGATGAGGGAGTATTTAATCAATGGCAGGTCACTGGGCAGTTTAGAGGAACAGAATGATCAGGGGGTAATTATTCACATTTCCGTGATCTCGGGAGAACATGTGAATAGGACAGTTAAAAAGACAAATGTGATGCTTGCTTTCATCAGTCATGGCGTAGAGGAGAAGAGCAATGAGACAATGTTGGAGTTGGAGGCAGTGTTAGTTCGGGCACAATTGGTTCTAGTTCCCTCACTACAGGAACAATGTGATAGCACTGGAGGTGGGACAGAAACGGTTCACCAGGATTCTGCCTTAGGTGGCGATATTGAGCTATAACGAGAGACTGGATAGGTTTGATTGCTTTCTTCAGAGCAAAGAAAACTGAGGGGGGACATAGTTGGATATATAAAATTATGAACAGTAAGGACAAAGCGAGGGGGAGGGGACAATTACGAGATGGCATGACTTTATAGTAAGGGGCACATGATTTACGTTAGATTTGGGAAAATAAACCTTTTCCAATAGCTGGCGGTGGGAATACGGATTACACTGTCTGCGAACTTAGTGGAGGCTGGGATTCTTAAAATGTAAAAAAATGATTGAATGAGCCCTTCAAATATCAGAACATTCAAAAAGATGGGAAAACTGCAGGAAATTGGGATTAGTGTGCTTTGAGTGGTAGTTATGTCAGCGCAGACCAGATGGGGACTGGGATCTCTTTTGCTCTGTATGAATATATGAATCTATAAGAATGGAATCACTGTAAATTGAGAAATGAATGTATTGCTGATCCCTCCCTGCTTTTCATGGGCCAATTTGCTTCTCCCAATGCCCCATCTACTTATATTCGCCCAGTCTTCATCTGTTATGCAAAAGTGCATCACTATATTTTGCCATTAGACATGATACATTAGTGAGACTGAGCAGAGGCTATGGCAGTGGATGGATGGACACAGCATATCGATCAACAGACAGGAGTGTTCCCTCCCAGTCAGAGAACACTTCAGTGGTGTGGGATATACGATCTCGGCCCTTCAGTGCACACACACAAATATATAAGTTTGTGGGGTGAATTTGTTCTTGCAGAACCACATTTTATTTTGCTCACAAACTGCATGAATCCATGTAAGATTCTGTAAATCCCTTTCTGAGATTAGAATCAGACTGAACACTGGGGCACAAGACAGCCTCACACATGGAACCTCACACTTTCAATGCATTATCTGGGCCAATATTGTTAACGTTCACTTGATAATGTAACTTTAAGAAGTTCTGGGATTTACACATGAGCAAACTGAAACCAACATGCCCTTTATAAAAGAGAAGAGACTTAACAAACAATCCAGATCTTCTTCAGTATATAATTTCATTAAAATCACACTGTAAACTTTTGTTATAATTCTGTGCCCTACGATTTTATGTTCTACAACCACCTGATGAAGGAGCAGCGCTCCAAAAGCTAATGCTTCCAAGTAAACCTGTTGGACAATAACCTGCTGTTGTGTGATTTTTAACTTCTTGGAATAGTTGCTCTTTTATGTTTTCCATTTGAGTTGAATTTAGACCAATTCTTTCTTTAGTTTGTATTTCAGTTGTAGAGTAAGAATACAGTTTGTTTTGTTTGTAGATGAGTATCATAGAGTCATAGAGACCTGCAGCACAGAAACATGCTCTTTGTCCCTCACTGGTCATATTAGATTAGAGTGTTGCTGGAAAAGCACAGCAGGTCAGGCAGCATCTGTGGAGCAGGAAAACCAACATTACAGGCAAATACCCTTCATCAGGAATGAAGGCAGGATGCCTCCAGGGTGGAGAGATAAATGGGAGTGGGGTGGGGTTGGGGAAGATAGAAAAAGTTACAATAGGTGGATGGGGGTGAGGATGAAGGTGATAGGTCAGAGAGGAGGGTGGGGGAAGTTAACAAAAAGTACAATGGGTAGATGGGGGTGGGGATGGAGGTGATAGGTCAGAGAGTTGGGTGGAACGGATAGGTGGGAAGGAAGATTGGTAGGATTTTCATGAGGATGGTGCTGAGCTGGAAGGTTGGAATTGGGGTAAGGTGGGGAAAGGGGAAATGAGGAAACTGGTGAAGCCCACATTGATGCTCTGGGGTTGAAGTATTCCAAGGCAGAAGATGAGACGTTCTTCCTCCAGGCATCGGATGGTGAGGGAGTGGCAGTGGAGGAGGCCCAGGACCTGCATGTCCTCGGCAAAGTGTGAGGGGAGTTGAAATGTTGGGCCACGGAGTGGTGGGGTTGATTGGTGAGTGTGTCCTGGAGATGTTCCCCGAAGCGCTCTGCAAGAAGGCGTCTAGTCTCCCCAATGTAGAGGAGACTGCATCGGGAGCAACACTGGTGGATATGCAGGTGAAACTTTGATGGATGTGGAAGGCTTCTTTGGGGCCTTGGATGGAGGTGAGGGGGGAGGTGTGGGCGCAGGCTTTGCAATTCCGGCGGTGGCAGGGGAAGGTGCCAGGCTGGGAGGGTGGGTTGTTGGGGGTCGTGGACCTGACCAGGTAGGCACAGAGGGAACCATCTTTGCGGAAAACGGAAAGGGCTGGGGAGAGAAATACAACCCTGGTGGTAGGGTCCGTTTGGAGTTCCCTAGCGGGAGAGATGGAGAAAGTCAAAAGGGTTTGAACTTTAGAAGGTGGCAATGAAAGAGAAGAGTCAACTACAAATGGCAAAGGTCAAATATAGGAGTAGTTAGAGGATAGTGATGAAGGGCAAAACCATCGTAGCCAAAAGCCTGGTGGGGCTCTGTTTAAGTATGTTCAAGTGTTGATGAGAAGGACAGAGAAACCATTTTCATTCCATTTGAGAAAATAACTCAACAAATGCAGTGCCCTGTGACCATGCAGATATCTCTCAGTCAAACAAAATTGGTAGGTTCAGCTAGTGAGCTGTTGCATCATTATCAATGGAGATGTCTGCAGAGTATCATGAGGTGAAAAAAGCAATATTAACTCCATACAAGCTAGTTCACAAATCTACAGACAATGTTTTAGGAATCTAATGAGGGAGCATGGTCAGATGTACATAGAATTTAAAAGAATCGAAGAGAGCTCCATTTTGACAGAGTGGTGAGGAGAGAAGGTGGAGTGAAGCGAGGGCTGCCAGGAAGGTAAGGCCTTCATTTATATTTGGGCAGCGGCTAAACCTGAGACACTACACGAGTAGTATCTCCCTCCTGTCCCTCCCCCAACCCCCACCTCCTCTGACAAGAGGAAAAAGACTCTGTAAGGTAAGACTTTTATTTCTTTCTCTTTCTTTTTCATATATTCAAGTGCATTGTTTGGTTTTAGTTAGGTCGTATAAAGCTAAGCTGACAATGGCAGGGGACCTCAGACCCGTGGCATGTGCCTCTTGCCTGATGTGGGAGCTCAGGGACATGGCTGACGTTCCTGACTCTTACACTTACAAGACGTGTGTCCAGCTGCAGATCTTGTTTGATCGCATGACGGCTCTGGAGCTGTGATGGACTCACTGTGGAGCATCAGCGATCAAAGTTTGGGAGAAGATTTGTAGCTCGGGTGCTCATTGTTGTGGTTATGTTCGCCGAGCTAGTAGTTTTTGTTGCAGACGTTTCGTCCCCTGTCTAGGTGACACCCTCAGTGCTTGGGAGCCTCCTGTGAAGCGCTTCTGTGATGCTTCCTCCGGCATTTATTGCGGCTTGTCTCTGCCGCTTCCGGTTGTCAGTTCCAGCTATCCGCTGCAGTGGTCGGTATATTGGGTCCCGGTCGATGTGTTCGTTAATAGAATCAGTGGATGAGTGCCATGCCTCTAGGAATTCCCTGGGAGTTCTCTGTTTGGCTTGTCCTATAATAGATAGTGTTGTCCCAGTCGAATTCATGTTGTTTGTCATCTGTGTGTGTGGCTACTAAGGTCGTGTCATTTCATGGCTAGTTGGTGTTCATGGATGCGGGTTGTTAGCTGTCTTCGTGTTTGTCCTATGTAGTCTTTTGTGCAGTCCTTGCATGGGATTTTGTACACTACGTTGGTTTTGCTCATGCTGGGTATCTGGTCCTTTGTCCTGGTGAGTTGTTGTCTGAGTGTGGCTGTTGGTTTGTGTGCTGTTATGAGTCCTAGTGGTTGCAGCAGTCTGGCTGTCAGTTCGGAAATGCTCCTGCTGGATGGGAGTGTGGCTAGTCCTTTGGGTTGTGGCATGTCCTCTTTCTGTTGTCTTTCCCTTAGGCATCTGTTGATGAAATTGCGCGGGTATCCGTTTTTGGTGAATACCTTGTATAGGTGTTCTTCTTACTCTTTTTGTAGTTCTGGTGTGCTGCAGTGTGTTGTGGCTCTTTTGAATAGTGTCCTGATGCAACTTTGTTTTTGTGTGTTGTGGAGGTTGCTTTCATAGTTCAGAACTTGGTCTGTGTGTGTGGCTTTTCTGTGTACCTTTGTGCTGAATTCTCCGTTCGGTGTTCTCTGTACCATCACGTCTAGGAATGGGAGCTGGTTGTCCTTTTCTTCCTCTCTCGTGAATCGGATTCCTGTGAGTATGGCGTTGATGATCCGGTGTGTGTTTTCTATTTCTATGTTTTTAATGATTACAAAGGTGTCATCCACATATCTGACCCAGAGTTTGGGTTGTATTTGCGGTAAGACTGTTTGTTCTAACCTTTGCATTACTGCTTCTGCTGTGAGTCCAGAAATCGGTGAGCCCATGGGTGTTCCGTTGATTTGTTCGTATATCTGGTTGTTGAATGTGAAGTGTGTTGTAAGGCACAGGTCCAGTAGTTTAAGTATGCCGTCTTTGATAATAGGTTCAACGTCCTGTTGTCTATTCTGTATGTCCAGCAGGTTGGATATTGTTTCTCTGGCTCGGGTTTTGTTGATAGAGGTGAACGGTGCCGTTACATCGAATGAGACCATGGTTTCTTCCTTGTCTATGTGTATATCTCTGATGAGGTCCAAGAATTCCTGTGTTGACTGTATGGAGTACCTGGATCCACTGATCAGGTGTTTCAGTTTCTGCTGTAGTTCTTTAGACAGTTTGTGTGATGGTGTCCCTGGGAGTGATACTATGGGTCTGAGTGGGATGTCTGGTTTGTGCACTTTAGGTAGTCCATAGAATCTGGGGATGTTGTTGCTTTCTGGTTTCATTCTTTGTAGGTCAGGACCGTTAGCTGTCTTCCTGTTTGTCCTATGTAGTGTTTTGTGCAGTCCTAGCATGGGATTTTGTACACTACGTTGGTTTTGCTCATGCTGGGTATCAGGTCCTTCGTCCTGGTGAGGTGTTATCTGAGAGCAGCTGTTGGTTTGTGTGCTGTTATGAGTCCTAGTCTGAACCAGACCTGAACCAATGTCCTTGGGGGAGCTTTTGCTACTGCTGTTGGGGAGGTTTTAAACTAATGTGGCAGGGGGTTGGGAACCAGAAGAGAAAACAAGTAGGCAGCGAGGTGGAGACTGGAGACTGTAAGAATCATGAAGATAGTGTTAATAAAGGGGTGAGGAGGCAGAGAGTTGGTGAGTGCAAAAGAACTGGTGGCCTGAAATGCATCTACTTTAATGCAAGGAGTATCGTGCGTAAGGCAGATGAACTTAGGGCTTGTATTGGTGCCTGGGAGTATGACGTTATTGCAATCACAGAGACTTGGTTGAAGGAAGGACATGATGATTGGCAAATAAATGTTCAGGATATAAATGCTTCAGACAGGACCGGGAGGGAAGTAAAAGTGGGGGTGGGGTTGCATTGCTGGTCAGGGACGATATCACGGCTGTGCTAAAGGAAGACACTATGGAGGTCGTGGGTAGTGAGGCATTATGGGTGGAGCTGAGAAATAAGAAGGGTGCAGATACATTGTTGGGGCTGTATTACAGACCTCCCAACAGGGAGCGTGAGGTAGAAGAACAAATAGTTAAACAGATCATGGAAAACTATAGAGGCAATAGGGTAGTGGTGATGGGAGATTTTAATTTTCCCAGCATTGACTGGGATACACTTAGCGTCAGAGGTCTGGAAGATATAGAATTAGTAAGAAGCGTACAAGAGAGTTTTCTAGAGCAGTATGTCAATAGTCTGACGAGGGAAGGGGCCATATTGGATCTGGTACTGGGGAACGGGCCAGGACAGGTAGTAGAAGTTGCAGTGGGGAATTTCTTTGGGAACAGTGAACACAATTCTGTAAGTTATATAATACTCGTAGTTAAAGATGAGAGTGATCCTAAGGGAAGAATACTAAACTGGGTCAAGGCCAATTATATCAAAATTAGGCAGGAGCTGGGAAATGTGGATTGGACACAATGATTTGAAGGGAAGTCCACATTTGAGATGTGGGAGGCTTTCAAAGATAGGTTAAAAATAGTGCAGGATAGGCATGTCCCATTGAAGGCAAAGGATAGAAAGGGCAAGATTCATGAACCATGGATGACAGGAGAAATTGTACAACTAGCCAAGAGGACAAGGGAAACGTACATACAGTCTGGGCAGCTAAGAACAGAATGGGCCCTGGAGGAATAGCGGAAGAGTGGGACAAGTCTTAAATGAGGAGTCAAGCGGGCTGAAAAATGTCATGAAATAGCTTTAGCAAGCAGAATTGAGGAGAATCCTAAAGCATTTTATTCTTATATAAGAAACAAATGGGTAACGAGAGAAAGGATTGGTCCACTGAAGGATAATGAAGGAAGGCTGTGTGTCGAACCTGAGAGAATGGGTGAGATTCTGAATGATTACTTTGCAACAGCATTCACTGAGGAGAGGAACATGATGAATCCTGCGATTAGAGATAGAAGTTTGATTAGTCTGGATGATGTTGACATAAGTAGGGAAGATGTGATGGGTAGGCTAGAGGTTATCAAGGTGGATAAATCCCCAGTTCCGGATGGGATCTATCCCAGGTTACTGGGGGAAGTGAGAGAGGAAATAGCTGGGGTTCTGACAGATATCTTTGTGGCATCCTTAAATGCAGGTGAGATGCCGGAGGACTGGAAGGTTACTCATGTTGTCCCCTGTACAAGAAGGGTAGTAGGGATATTCCGGGAAACTACAGACCAGTGAGCCTGATGTTGGTGGTGGGAAAGTTACTGGAGAGGGTACTGAGGGATAGGATCTATTTATAATTAGAAAAGATGGGCTTATAAGTGATAGGCAACATGGTTTTGTGCGAGGGAGATCATGCCTTACCAACTTAATAGAGTTCTTCAAGCAAGCGATCAAGTTGATAGATGAAGGAAGGGCTATTGATGTCATATACATAGAATTTATTAAGTCGTTTGATAAGGTTCCCCACTAATGGAGAAAGTGAAGTCACATGGTGTGCAGGGTGTTCTAGCGAAGTGGATAAAGAACTGGTTGAGCACCAGGAGACAGAGAGTAGTAGTTGAAGGGAGTTTCTCGAAATGGAGACAGGTGACGAGTGGTCGTCCATAAGGGTCAGTGTTGGGGCCAGTGTTGTTCGTGATATACATAAATGATCTGGAAGAGGGCACTGTTGATATGATCAGCAAGTTTGCAGATGACACGAAGATTGGTGGAGTAGCAGAAAGCATAAGGGACTGTCAGAGAATGCAGGAGGATATAGATAGACTGGAGAGTTGGGCAGCGAAGTGGCAGATGGATTTCAATCCAGCCAAATGTGAGGTGATGCATTTAGGCAAGACTAATTCTAGAGCAAATTATACAATGAACGGAAGAGCCTTGGAAAAGTTGATGGACAGAGAGATCTGGGAGTCCATTGTACCCTGAAGGTTACTGCACAGGTGGATAGAGTGGTCAAGAAGGCATATGCTATGCTTGCCTTCATTGGACGGTGTATTGAGTATAAGAGCTGGCAAGTCATGTTAAAATTGTACCAGACATTGGTTCGGCCGCATTTAGAATAATGTTTGCAGTTCTGATCGTCACATTACCAAAAGGATGTGGATGCTTTAGAGAGAGTGCAGAGAAGGTTTACCAGGATGTTGCCTGGAATGGAAGGTGCTAGCTATGAAGAGAGGTTGAGTAGGTTAGGTTTGCTTTCATTAGAAAAAAAGGAGACTGTGGGGGACCTGATTGAGGTTTACAAAATCATGAAGGGTACAGACAGGATGGATAGAGACAAGCTTTTTCCCAGGGTGAAGGATTCAATAACAAGAGGTTACGCTTTCAAGTTGAGAGGTGGAAGGTTTAAGGGGGATACACGTGGCAAGTACTTCACACAGAGGGTGGGGGGTGTTTGGAATGCGTTGCCAGCAGAGGTGGTAAAAGCAGGCACTGTAGATCCGTTTAAGATGTGTCTGGGCAGATGCAGGAGTTGGTGGGAAGCAGACGGATACAGATGCTTAGGAATTGACCGTCAGGTTTAGACAGTAGATTTGGATTGGCTCAGGCTTGGAGGGCCGAAGGGCCTGTTCCTGGGCTGTAAATTTTCTTTGTATTTCTCTTTCTTTGAAAGGAAAATTGATAAGTGAGATGGGCATTGAAAATAAATCAGACATATGCCTCTCTTAGAGAGAATACTATTTTGCAGGAGTTGAAAAATATACTCCCTGAAGTAGTGAGAACTCATGTGCAAGATCAAAGAGCTAAACAGCAAGATTAGCAGCACAAATAGCAAATTATTGTGAAATAGTTCATAAATCAAAGTGTGGCCTCTGGTACAAATTAAATCTGTGTGGGATGAAAATTGTGGAAATAGAAAACCTCAGGCAGTAAAGGGAGGAAATCCCATTAAAGATAATATACCTCAGATTAAAAGAATGTTTAAAAAGAAATCCAAGATGGGAGAAGAGACATAATATATCTCAAATGTTTTCACTGCACCAGAGTAGGACATGTAAAGTCACACTATCAGTTGTTCAAAAATGGTCGCGGAAAACGGATGTGGCAAAACAGGATAAAACAACGGGGATGATTATAACGGAAAAGTAAATCCCAGTGGAAGCTAAATCACTGCCAAATAATGCACAGCCTGATCAGGGGTTGGGTAGAAAGGAATTAGCAGATCTCTTTAAAGAACTTACGTGTGTGGGTAAGTTTATTTATGTTTGCCAGGAGCAATAGGTTTAAAAAAAAGTCAATCTTTGATTGTGAGAGATGAGGAGCTATGTCCTTTAGAAGGAGTATTGCAAGAAAATGTGGCGTTACTGAAAATCATGGTGAAAAAAATGTAGTGTTCTATCACATCAGGTGAGGATGCAGAGTATGGTGAAAAGTGGTGAATTGGGGATAGGAGTAATAAAGAAATTCTCTATTTCATAAATAAAGCATATTCTCAGGCAAGATATAGTTGGATCACAGATGGCAGTGATGTTTACTGTTCTTGAAAAGCTAGTGGAAAATCAGGCAACTGAGATGTTCCAGGGTGTGATCATGGCATTTCTCCTGAAAGTGTGGGAATGAGATCACAAAGCCATACATTGAAACCGAAGAAGAAAACAAGGAATAAAATATTGAAGCTGAAGTTCAATTATCAGAAACTACGTTTGATCAAATGGTTAGAACAAAGAAACAAAAGCATTTGGAGGACAGTGTCAATATTTTTAGTTCAAAGAGGTTATTTTGTTTACAACAAAAATATGAAAAAAGGCAGTTGTATCAAAATATATATTCAGAAAATGAATCTGAGTTTATTCTGAATTTTACATCAATCTTAAAATGATATCTCAATGTGGAAATGGAAACCATTACATATACAGAACGTTGGAAAATAGTCAGGACTTCATCAAGTTGTAGTACTGTTGGGGTATGGAAAGGAAGTTTTGCAGGAAGCACATGAGGTATCAATAGCTGGTCATATGTAAGTAAGGGAAGTTCAAACCCAAATATACAATAGCTTTAAAAGCCTGGAATACAAAAACTGTGTTTCAATTTTGCCTGACATATCAGAAATATCAAGAATCAGGAAAACCTCAGGCGGTGGTAAAACCAGCATGCTTAATGGCTATTCCATCATTTGAAGAACTTTTAACAAGTGTTTTACCTGACTTACCTGTAGGACCCTTCCCTAAAACAAAAAGTGGGCAGAATGTCTTGACAATGTTCATGATGTCTACTAGATTTCTTTGGAGGCCATTCCATTATTCAATACCACACTTAAAAGAACTGTAGAAAAAAATACTCAAACATTTATAAAATCATGAGGGTTATGGATAGGATAAATAGACAAGATCATTTCCCTGGGGTGGGGGAGTCCAAACTAGGGGGCATAGATTTGAGGTGAGAGGAGAAAGACATAAAAGAGACCTCAGGAGTAACTTCATTCATGCAGAGGGTGGTGAGTGTATGGAATAAGCTGCCAGAGGAAGTGATGGAGGCTGGTACAATTACAGCATTCTAAAGGCATCTGGATGGGGATATGAATAGGAAAGGTTTAGAGGGATATGGGCCAAGTGCTGGCAAATGGGACTAGACTAGATTAGAATGTCAGGTCGCCATGGACGAATTGGACCGAAGGATCTATTTTTGTGCTGTATATCGCTATGACTCTGTGTTTGGATTGGGCAGAGACTAACGACAGAAATGTAATCAGATCAAAGGTTAAATTTTACATCAAAATTATTCAAGGAAGTTATGGATATCTTGGGAATAAAACTATTTACATCAATTGCAGGAACATTAGAATGGTGAAATCAAAGTTTAAAGATTAATTATGGATATAAGGCCCGAAAGTATTCAGACAATTCAGATTAAGACATTTCATTTGCAACTTTTTGCAATTAAAAATGCATCTAATTATTCAAGTAAATTCAGTACATTTGAATTAGTGTTTTGGAAATGAGGTGAGAGGACCTGTGAACATAATAAAGGCAAAATTGACAAGTCAGGCTTCAGAGGGCACATATTTGGATTATGAGTCAAATCTTCGGGAAAGATTGAATCGAGTGGGTGAGTTAGTGGGACAGCATTTGAAAATAGCACAGTGCATGATTGTGATGATGTTGTTCCTCTAAGAAGGAATAAAGTGGGTGAACTTGCACCGTGGGTTGGTACCTGCGATTTCAATGTTGTGGCCATTTCAGAGACATGGCTAGAGGAAGGACAGGAATGGTTGTTGCAGATTCCGGGATTTAGATGTTTCCGCAAGAACAGAGATGATGACAAAAGGGTGTGGTGGTGTGGCATTGATAATCAATGGTAGTCTTACAGCAGCTGAGAGAACGTTTGAGGATTCATCCACTGAGGTAGTTTGGGCTGAGGTTAGAAACAGAAAAGGAGAGGTCACCCTGCGGACTTTTCCAAAGGCCTCCAAATTGTTCCAGGGATTTAGAGGAAAGGATAGAAAAATGATTCTCGATAGGAGCGAGAGTAACAGGGTAGTTATTATGGCGGACTTTAACTTCCCCAATATTGACTGGGAATACTATAGTTCAAGTAGTTTAGATGGGTCAGTTTTCGTTCAATGCGTACAGAAGAGTTTTCTGACACTGTATGTAAACAAGGCAACAAGGGATGATACCATATTAGATTTGGTACTGGGGAGTTAACCCAGCCAAGTGTTAGATTTGAAGGTAGGTGAGCACTTTGGCAATAGTGACCATAATTCAGTTACATTTACAATAGCAATGGGCAGGGAAAGGCATATACCACAGGGAAAGAGTTATAGCTGGGGGAAAGACAATTATAATGCGATTAGGCAAGATTTAGGATGCGTGGGATGGGGAAGAAAACTGCAGGAGATGGATGCACTTGAAATGTGGAGCTCATTCAAGGAACAGATACTGCGGGTCATTGATATGTATATACCAATCAGGCAGAGAGGTAGTGGTTGAGAGAAGGAACCATGGTCGACTAAAGAAGTTGAAGTCTGGTCAAGAGAAAGAAGATGGCTTATGTGAGAATGAGGCATGAAAACTCAGACAGGGGGCTTGAGTGTTATAAGTTAACCAGAAAAGATGTAAAGAGAGGGCTAAGAAGAGCCAGGAGGGGACATGAGAAGTTGTTGGTGGATAGGATCAAGGAAAACCCTAAGGCCTTCTATAGGTATATCAGGAATAAAAGAATGACTAGAGTAAGATTAGGGCCAATCAAAGAAAGTAGTGGAATGTTGTGTGTGGAATCTAAGGACATAGGGGAAGCGCTGAGTGAATACTTTTCATCAGCATTCACATTGGAAAAGGGCAACGTTCATGAGAATACGGAGATACAGACTACAAGATAAGGTGGGATTGCAGTTGACAAAGAGGAGGTTTTAGCAATTTGGAAGATCTGGAAATAGGTAAGAGCCTTGGGCCAGATGGGATTTATCCTCGGATTCTCTAGGAAGCCAAGGGGGAGATTGCAGAGTCTTTGGCTTCGATCTTTATGTCAACATTGTCGACAGGAGTAGTCCAGAAGACTGGAAGAGAGCAAATATTGTTTCAGAAGGGGAGTTGGGACAACCCTGGTAATTATAGACCAGTGAGCCTTACTTCGGTTGTGGGTAAGGTGTTGGAAAAGGTAATAAGAGATAGGATTTAGAATCATCTGGAAAGGAATAATTTGATTAGGGATAGTCAACACAGTTTTCTGAAGGGTAGGTCGTGCCTCACAAACCTCATTAAGATTTTCGAGAAGGTGTCAAAATAGGTGGGTGAAGGTAAAGTGGTTGATGTGGTGTATATGGACTTCAGTGAGGCGTTTGATAAGGTTCCACATGGTAAGGTGGTGCCACTGTTTACGAACGGTGGTAAGGACAAGCCAGGGAACTATAGACCAGAGAGCCTGATATTGGCAGTGGGCAGGTTGTTAGAGGGAATCCTGAGGGACAGGATGTGCATGTACTTAGAAAGGTAAGGACTGATTAGGAATAGTCAACATGGCTTTGCACATGGGAGATCATGTCTCACAAACTTGATTGAGTTTTATGAAGAAGTAACAAAGAAGATTGATGAGGGCAGAGTGGTAGATGTGATCTATATGGACTTCAGTAAGGCATTTGGCAAGGTACCCTATGGGAGTCTGGTTAGCAAGGTTAGATTTCATGAAATACAGGGCAAACTAGCCATTTGGATACAGAACTGGCTCAAAGATCGAAAACAGAGGGTGGTGGTGAAGGATTGTTTTTCAGAATGGAGGCCTGTTACTACTTGAGTGCCACAAGTATTGGTGCTGGGTCCTCTACATTTTGTCATTTACATAAATGATTTGGATGCGAGCATAAGAGGTACAGTTATTAAGTTTGCAGATGACACCAAAATTGGAGGTTTAGTGGACAGCGAAGAGGATTACCTCAGGATCTTGACCAGATGGACCAATGGGCTGAGAAGTGGTATGGGTTACATTACTTACAGTATGGAAACAGGCCCTTCGGCCCAACAAGTCCACACTGACCCTCCAAAGAGCAACCCACCCTGAACCATTCCACTACATTTACCCCTTCCCCTAACACTATGGGCAATTTAGCACGGCCAGTTCACCTAACCTGCCTGCACATTTTTGGACTGTGGGAGGAAACCAGAGCACCCAGAGGAAACCCACACAGACTCAGGGAGAATGTGCAAACTCCACCCAGACAGTTGCCTGAGGCGGGAATTGAACCTGGGTCCCTGGTGCTGTGAGGCAGCAGTGCCAACCACTGTGCCATTGGGCCGCCCTATGGCAGGTGGAGTTTAATTCAGACAAATGTGAGGTGCTGCATTTTGGGAAAATAAATCTTAGCAGGACTTATACACTTAATTGTAAGGTCCTAGGGAGTGTTGCTGAACAAAGAGACCTTGGAGTGCAGGTTTATCACTCCTTGAAAGTAGAGTCACAGGTAGATAGGATAGTGAAGGCGGCGCTTGGAATGCTTTCTTTTATTAGTCAGAGTATTGAGTACAGGAGTTGGGAGGTCATGTTGCGGCTGTACAGGACATTGGTTAGGCCACTGTTGGAATATTGCGTGCAATTCTGGTCTCCTTCCTATCGGAAAGATGTTGTGAAACTTGAAAGGGTTCAGAAAAGATATACAAGAATGTTGCCAGGGTTGGAGGATTTGAGCTATAGGGAGAGGCCAAACAGGCTGAGGCTGTTTTCTCTGGAGCATCGGAGGTTGAGGGGTGACCTTATAGAGGTTTTCAAAATTATGAGGGGCATGGATAGGATAAATAGACAAAGTCTTTTCCCTGGGGTGGGGGAGTCCAGAACAAGAGTACATAGGTTTAGGGTGAGAGGGGAAAGTTATAAAAGAGACCTAAGGGGCAACTTTTTCACACAGAGGGTTGTATGGAAAGAGCTGCCAGAGGAGGTGATGGAGGCTGGTACTATTGCAACATTTAAAAGGCTTTGGATGGGTATATGAATAGGAAAGGTTTGGTGGGATATAGGCCAGGTGGGACTAAGTTGGGTTGGGATATCTAGCCGGCATGGGTGGGTTGGACCGAAGGGTCTATTTCCATGCCGTACATCTCTATGACTCTATAACTCTATGCATGTGATTTAGTGGTTTGGATCAGAAATTGGTTAGCTGAAAGAAAACAGAGCGTGGTGGTTGATGGGTAATGTTTATCCTGGAGCTCAGTTACCAGTGGTATACCACAAGGATCTGTTTTGGGGCCACTGCTGCTTGTCATTTTTGTAAGTGATCTGGACGTGGGCGTAGAAGGATGGGTTAGTAAATTTGTGGATGACACTAAGGAAGGCAGAGTTGTGGACAGTACTGTAGGATGTTGTTAGTTACAGAGGGACATAGATAAGATGCAGAGCTGGGCTGAGAAGTGGTAAATGGAGTTTAATGTAGAAAAGTATGAGGTAGTTCACTTTGGAAGAAATAACAGAAATGCAGAGTACTGGGCTAATCATAAAAGTCTTGGCAGTGTAAATAAGCAGAGAGCTCTCGGGTCCAGGTGCATAAATCCCTGAAAGTTTCCACCCAGGTTGATAGGGCTGTTAAGAAAGCGTATGGTGTGCTGGTGTTTATTGGTAGGGGGATTGAGTTTCAGAGCCACGTGGTCATGCTTCACTTGTACAAAACATTGGTAAGGCTGCATCTGGATTATAGAGGGGAAAGTGACAGCCTTTTTCCTCGGATGGTGAAGTCGAGCATGAGAAGACATGGCTTTCCGCCTTCCGTTCCCTCCGTGACTACCTGGTCAGGTCCACGCACCCGTACAACCCACCTTCCCATCCTGGCACTTTCCCATGCCACTGCAGGAACTGTAAAACCTGTGCCCACACCTCCTCCCTCACCTCTATCCAAGGAGCCTTCCACATCCATCAAAATTTTACCAGCACATCCACTAATATCATTTATTGTATCCGTTGCTCCTGATGTAGTCGCCTCTACATTGGGGAGACTGGGCGCCTCCTAGCAGAGCGCTTTAGGGAACATCTCCGGGACACCGGCACCAATCAACCACACCGCCCCGTGGCCCAACATTTCAACACCCTTCCCACACTGCCGTGGACATGGAGGTCCTGGGCCTCCTTCACTGCCGCTCCCTCACCACCAGACGCCTGGAGGAAGAACGCCTCATCTTCCTCCTCGGAACACTTCAACCCCAGGGCATCAGTGTGGACTTCAACAGTTTCCTCATTTCCCCTTCCCCCACCTCACCCTAGATCCAAACTTCCAGCTCAGCACTGTCCCCAGGAGTTGTCCGGACTTGTCTGACCTGCCTACTCCACCCTCTCCTCCCTGACCTATCACCTTCATCCCCTCCCCCACTCACCTATTGTACCTTATACTACTTTCTCCCTACCCACACCCTCCTCTAGCTTATCTCTCCACGCTTCAGGTTCTCTGCCTTTATTCCTGATGAAGGGCTGTTGCCCGAAACCTCGATTTTGCTGCTCCTTGGATGCTGCCTGAACTGCTGTGCTCTTCCAGCACCACTGATCCAGAATCTGGTTTCCAGCATCTACAGTCATTGTTTTTACCTACGGTATGTACAGTCAGATTCAGATGGGAACGACTTGTGTGATATTTCCTTTTGTACTAAGTAATAATATTAAGGAATAATATTCTTTCACCTCCGCTGAAGAATCTTACATCTTTCAGAAATGACAGCTTTCAAGCTTCCAAACTCCAGCACCAGTGGATTCCCGTTGGTCATGAACAGACCCGCACTCCACATATGAAAATGGTCCCAACAAGAAGAGGTGGGAATTCTGCCAAAAGTCACACAAATGAAAGCAATAGTAATGGGAATAATGATAGTCATAATGGAGGGAATAATGACAGGAATAAATGTAGGAAGAAAGAGAGTAACAAAGGTGATAACAAGAATTGACCCAAGAGGGTCTGTGACATCTCCAGAATTTGCTTTTTCAAGTATATTTTGTTCTTTCTGAATAAATATGATGAGTTAACAATGCAAACAGTGCAGTTGCAGGGTTATTTTACACTTCACTTCCCTCCAAATGCTCCAGGAAGTGTCATTCCCACCTGCCAGTCCCTTTACACTCGTTCAAACATTAGCTTTAATAAGACTCTCACCTTATTTTGTATGACTAATTTCTCCCGTTCATGTATATTTAGGTCACAAGATTAAATGTATTTGATTATCCTATTGATTCTTTTCCTCCTCACTTACTTGAGGTTCCCCCAGGTGTCAGCTTCCATAACGGGCTCTCTCCAATGTCCAGCTAATGCTGTGAGTTTATTTCCAACGGAACTGCTCACACAGTCAATAATTATATTTAGGGTGTAGGTTTGCTCGCTGAGCTGTAGGTTTGATATCCAGACGTTTCATTACCTGGCTCGGTAACATCATCAGTGGTGACCACCAAGTGAAGTGAAGCTCTTGTCTCCTGCTTTCTATTTATATCTTTCTCCTGGATGGGGTTCCTGGGGTTTGCGGTGATGTCATTTCCTGTTTGTTTTCAGAGGGGTTGATAGATGGTATCTAGATCTATGTGTTTGTTTATGGCATTGTGGTTGGAGTGCCAGGCCTCTAGGAATTCTCTGGCATGTCTTTGCTTAGCCTGTCCCAGGATAGATGTGTTGTCCCAGTCGAAATGGTGGTTCTGTACGATGACAGCCAGACTACTAAGATCCCACGGAATTGTTGTGTATCTGTTCGCCGAGCTGGGAATTTGTGTTGCAGACGTTTCGTCCCCTGTCTAGGGGACATCCTCAGTGTTTGGGAGCCTCCTGTGAAGCACTTCTGTGATCTTTGCTCCATCGTTTGTAGTGGTTTGTATCTGCCGCTTCCGGTTGTCAGTTCCAGCTGTCCGCTGCAGTGGCCGGTATATTGGGTCCAGGTCGATGTGCTTATTGATTGAATCAGTGGATGAGTGCCATGCCTCAAGAGCATTTCTGAACTGACAGCCAGACTTTTGCGACCACTAGGACTCATAACAGCACACAAACCAACAGCCACTCTCAGACAACAACTCACCAGAACAAAGGACCAGATACCCAGCATGAGCAAAAGCAGTGTAGTGTACAAAATCCCATGCAAGGACTGCACAAAACACTACATAGGACAAACAGGAAGACAGCTAACGATCCGCATCCATGAACACCAACTAGCCACAAAACGACACGACCAGCTATCCTTAGTAGCCACACAGGCAGATGACAAGCAACATGAGTTCGACTGGGACAACACTACTATTATAGGACCAGCCAAACACAGAACAGCCAGGGAGTTCCTAGAGGCATGGCACTCATCCACAGATTCAATCAATAAGCACACCGACCTGAACCAATATACCGACCACTGCAGCGGACAGCTGGAACTGACAACCGGAAGCGGCAGATTCAAACCACTATAAATGCCGTAGGAAGGATCACAGAAGCACTTCACAGGAGGCTCCCAAGCACTGAGGATATCACCTAGACAGGGGACGAAATGTCTGCAACACAAACTCCCAGCTCGGCGAACAGAACCACAACAATGAGCACCCGAGCTACTAATCTTCTCCCAAACTTTGAACCCCTCGGAATCCTCGTAGCACACAAACCCACCAACACTCTCAAACAAAAACTAACAAACTTAAATGGCCCAGTACAACCCATGGACAAAACCAATATCATCTATAAAATTCCATGCAAGGACTGCCACAAACCCTACGTAGGACAAACAGGAAGCAAGTTAGCCACCAGGATACATGAACAGCAGCTAGCCACAAAAAGACACGACCCTCTCTCCCTCGTAGCCCTACACACAGATGATAAAAACTACCATTTCGACTGGGACAACACATCTATCCTGGGAAAGGCTAAGCAAAGACATGCCAGAGAATTCCTAGAGGCCTGGCACTCCAACCACAAAGCCATAAACAAACACATAGATCTAGATGCCATCTAACAACCCCTCAGAAAACGAACAGGAAATGACATCACCACAAACCCCAGGAACCCCATCCTGAAGAAAGATTAAATAGAAAGCCGGAGACAACAGCTTCCCTTCACTTGGAGGTCCCCACTGATGATGTTACCGAGCCAGGTAATGAAACGTCTGGATATCAAGCCTACAGCTCAGCGAGCAAACCTACACCCTAAACCTCAACCTGAGCTACAAACCTTCACAAACCTTGCAAAAAATATTGATTTTTTTTTAGTTCCTCCTCCAGGCATTTTCTTTCCGATTTCCAGGAATCGGCATTAGTCCCCGATTGCTCCCAATGGATTTTGTTGTGGGTCTCATTAAATAACTCTGGAGAAAAGAGCTTTCACTGTGTTCCGAATTTTCTCCCGAAACTTGGACAGTGTCACTACATAAATAATAGTATTTGTGCAGGAACCTAAATCCCGAAGCATATATGCAATTTTTTTAAACCTATATTCAGAGTCTCCATCTAACAAATGCTTTAAAACTCCAAAATAATCTAAGAGGTACCACAGCCACAGAATGATGAAGCTGCCAGATATGGTGAACAGTAAAATCATAGCCTTCCTTCTGCTCTCCATCTCAGTGTCAGAGTGATCCTGCCTCTGTTTCTGACCCATCAGTACTTTACGAACACGACTGGCTACAACAATGTGTCTGATAGTTAGAGTGTTCAACAGCAAAATTAAAATGAATGGGAGCATTGGGGTTAGAACCTTTTCAAATTGTTTAAATCCCTTCCATACAGGGTCATGATAATACACTCGTGTGTTCGAACATTTCCAGGGTATATTGTCGATTATCTCAGAAGGCCGAAATCTAAAGTAGATTGGAATATTTTTCAGAGAAAGCAGAATGCCAATAGTTGCTAGAACCACAACTGCGGTTTTCTCATTGCAATATTTTGATCTCAGCTTCGAGCAACAAATGACGATAAAACGGTCAAAAGTAAAGGCGACAGTGAACCAGACAGAGCAATCTGTGACTGCACGGCGGAGGGCATAGCGAACAGCGCACACAGGGGTAATGTCCAGGAAATTCTGAGGGAAAAAGTTGTCATTGATTCGGTGCGTTATAATCTCAAGTATAATGAACAGTAGATCTGTCGCTGCCATTGCCACCAAATAGCGTGTGGTGCAAGGGGAAACACCGCATTTTCCCTTGGACAAGATCAGGAAGGCCACTAGATTCACTATAAGAGAGAGAAAAGGGAAACGTGATTATAAATTATGGATAAAAATCAATTCAGTTTCTTCATAATTGATGAAAGTTTGTAAAATCACACAAACTCCAATCAGAGCAGAATTTATTGAATCTGAAACATGAACTCAACATTGCTACAAAACGTGCAACTCTCAGTCTGACACACCTGACATGGGATATCCAATCAGCTGCTCCCAGGAGGCAGAGCTGCAGTGTGATGAAGAAACCAAAGGCAGGTCACTGAGAGACACCTGCTGAGGTTAAACAAATTCCCTGGGATGGGATGGTATCACCATCGTCCTCTTGGATCATTTCTGGGATTAGGGAACCTTCCTTCCAATTATGTACAACACAGTCAGGCTTGAGGCCTTTGGCTGCCTTGGGAATTGTATGATGATTGGTGTATAATGGATAGAAAGGTGCATACAATTAATGTTTAAAATTAAATTTCCAACACCTTTTAAGTATGCTCCAACAACTGGTTTTCAATTCTTGAGGATGATCATGATATCATGATAATGCAGACTTTGGGGACACATACCCCTTGATTACTTTATGCAATACTCATCTTCACTTCATAAAACTATTGAATTTTGGAGCATGTATCAATGTTCTATTAAATGATCACACAGCACCTGAGGTATTTAAAAAATGTTGGGAAACGTGATGTGGATTGTGTCCATTGAATAGCTCCTTTGAATGGATGGGCAAAGCCTCGAACCAATGAAAGGTCTGCCTGACATTGCAAAAGGGCAGAGCACAGGAATGGAATTTATGGGCAATCTTTCTGTGGCAAACATGATGTCATTCTAAACAGATCCCATCTGTCTGCACATGCTCCATAACCCTCTGTTGTCTGCCTGACTATGTGTCTGTGTAAATGAGGCTTAAACATTGTTATCTTGTCTATTTTTATCATCTCCCCAGGAGCACATTCCAGTCACCTCGCGCTCTCTCTGTCAAAACAAATGATTTACTTCAGACATATCCTTCAGAGTGTCGTCATTTCAACGTAAAACTATACCCTCCAGTATTTGATATTTCCACCCTGGAGAAGATTATGTGAATATCCCACTCAGAGAAATCAATATATTTTATATAAGTGTGCCTCTCATAATATATACTTGTATCAGGTCACATCTCAGCCTTTGAAGAAAACAGTCCATTCATACAGGAAGCTTCAAGATAGACAGAACAGAGTTATGCAGAGTGAACAGTTTGTGTGCTGCAATTACTTGGCTTGAATATTGAATCAGTATTTTCCCCATATTTTCGTATCTATTCTAACATTAAACCTGATGATGATCGATGTGCTTCCACATAAAGATACTTGGTAAAGCTGTGTCTACCCACGAATGGAAGGACTCCATGGCCTTGATCAGGGAGGATTATTAATTGATCCCAGATAGTTCTAAGTCGAGGTGAATTTGCAGAGAAGGTGTGATGATATACGACGATGCTAGTAAATATTCAAGACTAATTACTAGAGATGATACACAGTCTCTGGGGTATTAGATCTATTCCAGGGAGTCTACCTCACTCCCGATATTGTTAGCGGGCAGTTAATGCCATGAACCCATGGACATTTGTTGACATGCCCTTACAATGATGATGACACACGCTCAGTGATATTCTACACTGAAAGATGATCCCAGTCTTACTCTCCCTCACTGTGACCTTTCACATTCAACAGGACAAAACCCTGCACTGTGATGGCTCCCATAATCTTCCCAAGCTGCTTTGAAATAAGGAGAGTTGTAGCAAGAGTAAAACCACAGGCAATGTATGACCCTCTCCAGCTAATAGCACTTCAATAGGAGGCTGTCACAGAATTGCAGAATTGGTCCTGCACATGAGGAGACCATTCACCCCTCTGTATCTGTACAGCCCACTCAAACGGGCAGCTTCCCCTGATACCAATCCCCTGCTCCTTCTACAGAATGTTGCCCACTATTTCAATCCAAATAATGATCCCGTGCCCCTTTGAACGCTTCGATTGAACATGTTTCCATTATATTTCCACACACTTTACCCTAACCACTGAGGACAGATTGCATCCTTTGGGCGACAGAACAGGAGGGAGTGGCCCAGTGTGAAAACTAATTTCTTATAACATCAATCAAAATCCACATTACACATTAAATTGTTCCCCTCTCATTTTTCTTTTGATTTCACCAACAATAACAGCTGCTTCATATCTGTTCTTTACAGCTGGCTCATGATTTTGGAAATCACAATCAAATCTCACCTCCAACCTCCTTCCCTTCAGGGAGAACAGTTCTAACATCCTCAACCTGTCGTCATTACTGAACTCTTCCTTTTCTGATGCAGCAATAGATGAATAGTTAGAACAGAGGATATTTGAATTAACAAAAATATGTTGTTGAGTAGCTGACCTTCCAAGAGGTCCATCAGATTAGCAAGCAACATTCTCAATCACAGTTTAATGGCAGAAACCAGCTCACTCAGAATTATGCACAACCCCAACGGTTATCGTCACTTACCAGGGAGGCCAATTATACCAAGGATCAGATAGAATATGTTCCTGACTGTCTGAATGGGACGGTGCATTTTCTACCAGAAATGGTACATTCCTTCAAGTGTCAAGGTGTCAATGTAAATCATATTCTGATATGATCCAATCTCCTTTTATATCACCTGCATGGTCTCTCTCAGGATCTGAGGTTACAGCACTCTTTCTGATGTAATGTTTGAATAAACAGAACGCAGCAGCTGGGTTAATTCCCTGATGTAGAAATATATTTAGAACAGGGAATTAATTTGACTGTCAACCAGGCATTACAACAGGACAAGTCTGATCTAAGGATGAGTAATTATTCATATCCATAACCGTGTTGGAAAGTAATGGAGTTACTGTCTCTAACATTGCTCACACCATCCCTCACCATTTTAGAGATGGCCGCTGCAGACGAGGAAGTGCTCTGCAGAGTGTACCATCAAACTGTGCAGGGTCCTGTTGTTAACCAAGCCATTGGACTGGGACAGCACCAATGAAAGTGATAATGGTTGGTAATGCTATAATTAGGAGGACAGATAGCATCCTTTGAGTGACAGATAAGAGGGGGGTGGGGGGCGAGTAGTGGCTCAATGGTATTATCAAAAGAATATTACTCATGAGACCCAGGTAATGTTCCAAGTTGCAGGGTCTGAGTCTCCTCATGACAGATGGTGAACAAAATCCAATTTAAAAACCCTGGAATTAAAGGTCTAATGTTGCCCATTGCCGATTGTCAGGAAATAATATCCATCGAGTTCAATAACTTCCTTTCGGGAAGGAAACTGCCATCCTTCCCGTTTCTGACCCACATGCGAGGCCAGACACACAGCAATGTGGTTTACTCCGAACAGCCCTCTCAGCAATTAGGGATGGACAATCAATTCTTTCCGAGCCACTGAATCATTAAAAATATCAGATGGGGGTCTGTGTGTCTGATGTCACTGTGAGGCACAACACAAGTGGAATTGAGAGGATACTGGTGAGGGAACAGGAGGGGTTCATTGTCCTACAGAATCATAGAATATGCAGAGTGTGTAAGGAGGCCCTTCAGCCCATCGAGTCCACACTGACCTTCGGAAGAGCATCACTCACAGACCCACCCCATTCCTGTAACCACACAATCCCCATAGGCTAATCCAACTATCTTACATATCCAGGATACAGTGAGCAAATTAGCATTGCCAATCTACCTCACGTTCACATCTTTGGACTGTGGGAGGAAACCAGAACACCCAGAGGGACCCACGGAGACACACGGAGAATGTACAAACTCCACACCCCTAAGGTTGAAATCGAATGCAGGATCCTCGCGCTGTGAGGCACTACTGAGTTACCGTGCTGTATCATGGTGCCTGTTAACACCAAATACATCGGCAGGGACAGGCAAGAGGGACTGTTTGGGGAATCTCAGTAATTAGGAACAAAATCTGTTTAAAAAGGACTTCAAGGAATGGAATCGCTGAATTATTACCAGAAAATGTGTAAAATGCCAAAGACGTGAGAAGATGAGGGAAGTAAACACATGGGTGAAGGAGTGATGTGGGAAAGAGGGATTCACATTCGTGGGGCATTGATGTCTTCATTGGGACAGCATGGGACTGCACCATTTGGACGGGCTCCACCTGAACTGATCTGGGACATAAGGATGTAAGCACTAGGAGCAGGAGTAGGCCGTCCGGCCCTTCGAGCCTGCTCCAACATTTAATAAGGTCATGGCTGATCTACTCGTGGGCTCAGAACCACTTACCCACACTCTCACCGTATCCCTTAATTCCTTCAGGTTTTCAAAACATGATCTACTTTCGCTTTAAAACTGTTTACTCAACCAGCGTCAACTGCTTCCCTGGGCAAGGAATTCCATAGATTAACACTCTCTGGGTGAAGAGGTTCCTTCTCAATTCAGTCCGAACTCTGTTCCCTCTAATCTTGAAGCGATACCCTCTTGTCCTAGTTTCACCGGCCAGTGGAAACATCCTCTCTACTTCTAACTCAACCATTCCCAAAGATACACCCACATTCTTCTGAATTCCAATGAATATAATCCCAATTTACTCAGTCTCTCCTCATAAGACAACCCCCTCAACTCCGTAATCAACCTAGTGCCCCCACTCTGCACCAACCCCAGTGCCAGTCCATCCTTTCTCAAGTAAGGAGACCCAAAGTGTACACAGTCCTCCAGGGGTGGCCTCCCCAACACCTTGTACAGCTACAACATTACCTTGCTGCTTTTAAACTCAATCCCTTTCACAATGTTGGACAAAATTCCATCTGCCTTCCTAATTCCCTGTTGTACCTGCAGACCAACCCTCTGTGATTCACACACAAGGACACCCAGGTCCCTCTGCACAGCAGCATGCTGCAATTTATTACTGTTCAATTAATAATCCCTTTTCCTGTTACTCCTCCCAAAATGGATGACTGCACATTTATCAACATTATATTCCATTTGCCAGATCTTTGCCCACTCACTCAATGTATCTGTGTTAGAAGATAGAACATTACAGTGCAGTACAGGCCCTTTGGCCCTCGATGTTGTGCTGACCTGTGGAACCAATCAGAAGCCCATCTGTCCTACACTATTCCATTCTCGTCCACATGCCTATCGAATGACCATTTAAATGCCCTTAAAGTTGGTGAGTTTGGCTCCTGTTGCAGGCAGTGCATTCCATGCCCCTACTACTCTCTGAGTATAGAACCTACCTCGGACATCTCACCGATATCTATCACTCCTCAATTTAAAGCTATGTCCCTTCATTCTAGCCAGCGTCGTCTGAGGAAAAAGACTCTCACTGTCCAAACTATCAAACCCTCTGATTATCTTATATGTCTCAATGAAGTCACCTCTTAACCTTCTTCTCTCTAACAAAAACAGCCGCAAAGTCCCTCAGGCAAAACTGAGGACTGCAGATGCTGGAAACCAGAGTCTAGATTAGAGTGGTGCTAGAAAAACACAGCAGGTCAGGGAGCATCCGAGGAGCAAGAAAATCGATGTTTTGGGAAAAAAGTCCTTCATCAGGAATGAAGGCAGGGAGCCTAGAGGGTGGGGAGATAAATGAGAAAGGGGTGGGGTGGGGAGAAGGTAACAAAGAGCACAATAGGTGGATGGGTGGTGGGGATGAAGGTGATAGGTCAGAGTGGAGGGTGGAGCGGATTGATGGTAAGGAAGATTGGCAGGTAGGACAGGTCATGAGGACGGTGATGAGCTGGGTGCTATTGCTATTCTACCCACCTATTGTACTCTTTGCTAACTTCTCCCCAACCCCACCCCTCCCATTTTTCTCTCCACCCCAGAGGCTCCCTGCCTTCATTCCTGATGAAGGGCTTTTGCCCAAAACGTCGAGTTTCCTGCTCCTCGGATGCTGCCTGGTCTCAAGTCCCTCAGCCTTTTCTCGTAAGACCTTTCCTCCAGACCAGGCAGCATCTTAGTAAATCTCCTTGGAACCTTATCCGAAGCTTCAACATCCTTCCTATAATGCGGTGACCAGAACTGTGCGCAATACTCCAAATGTGGCCGTACCAGAGTTTTGCACATCTGCAGCATGATCTCACGGTTCCAAACCTCAATCCCTCTGCCAATAAAAGATCACACACCGTATACCTTCTTCATGACCCTCTCAACCTGGGTGGTAACTTTCAGGGATCTGTCTGCCTGGACACTGAGATCTTGCTGCTAATCTACACGACCAAGAATCTTACCATTAGCCCAGTACTCTGCACTCCTGTTACTCCTCCCAAAGCGAATTACCTTCCACTCTTTAACATTAAGCTCCATTTGCCACCTCTCAGCCAATCTCTGCAGCTTATCTATGTCCCTCAGTAACCTGCAACATCCTTCGGTACTATCCACAACTCGACTGACCTTTGTGTCATCTACAGATTTACTAACCCATCCTTCTAGGCCCTGATTCCAGGTCATTTATAAAAATGACAAATGGCAGTGGCCCCAAAACAGATCCTTGCGGTACCCCACTACTAACTGAACATTTCCCATTGGTCCCAAATCGCTAAATCACCCTCAATCCCATGCCTCCATATTCTGTGCAATCGCTTATCATGGGGGACCTTATCAAAAGCCTTACTGAAATCCAAATACACCACATCAACCGCTGTACCCTCATCAACCCGTTTGGTCACATTCTCAAATAACACAATAAGGTTTGCGAGACAGGACCTACCCTTCACAAAATCATGTTGACTATCCCGAATCAACTTATTCCTTTCGAGATGTTCATAAATCCTATCTCTTCTAACCTTTTCCAACACTTTACCCACAACCGAAGTAAGGCTCACTGGTCTATAGTTACCAGGGTTGTCTCTATTCTCCTGCTTAAATAAGGGAACATTTGTTATTTTTGAAGAAGTAACAAAGAAGATTGATGAGGGCAGAGTAGCAGATGTGATCTATGTGGACATCAGTAAGGCATTCGGCATTTTCCCCATGGGAGGTTGATTAGCATGGTTAGATCTGATGGAATAAAGGGAGAACTAGCCATTTGGATACAGAACTGGCTCAAAGGTAGAAGACAGAGGGTGGTGGTGGAGGGTTGTTTTTCAGATAGGAGGCTGTGACCAGTGGAGTTCCACAAGGATCAGTGCTGGGCCCTCTACATTTAGTCATTTACATAAATGATTTGGATGTGAGCATAAGAGGCACAGTTAGTAAGTTTGCAGATTCCACCAAAATTGGAGATGTAGTGGACAGTGAAGAGGGTTAGAGCTGAAAATGTGTTGCTGGAAAAATGCAGCAGGTCAGGCAGCATCCAAGGAGCAGGAGAATCGACGTTTCAGGTTTCCTGAAGAAGGGCTCATGCCCGAAACATCGATTCTCCTGCTCCTTGGATGCTGCCTGACCTGCTGCACTTTTCCAGCAACACATTTTCAGCTCTGATCTCCAGCATCTGCAGTCCTCACTTTGTCCACCTTTTTCAGTGAAGAGGGTTACCTCAGATTACAACAGGATCTGGACCAGATGGGCCAATGGGCTGAGAAGTGGCTGAGAGTTTAATTCAGATGCTGCATTTTGGGAAAGCAAATCTTAGCAGGACTTATACACTTAATGGTAAGGTCCAAGGGAGTTTTGCTGAACAGAGAGACCTTGGAGCACAAGTTCATAGTTCCTTGAAAGTGGAGTCACAGGTAGATAGGATAGTGAAGAATGCGTTTGGTATGCTTTCCTTTATTGGTCAGAGTATTGAGTACAGGAGTTAGGAGGTCATGTTGCAGCTGTACAGGACATTGGTTAGACCACTGTTGGAATATTGCATGCAATTCTGTTCTCCTTCCTATTGGAAAGATGTTGTGAAATCTGAAAGGGTTCAGAAAAGACTTCTGAGGATGTTGCCAGGTTTGGAGGATTTGAGCTATAGGGAGAGGCTGAACAGGTTGGGGTTGTTTTCCCTGGAGCATCGGAGGCTGAGCGGTGACATTATAGAGGATTATAAAATTATGAGAGGCATGGATAGGATAAATAGACAAAGTCTTTTCACCTGGACATGTGAGTCCAGAACTAGAGGGCATAGTATTAGGGTGAGAGGGGGAAAGAGACTTAAGGAGCAACTTTTTCACGCAGAGGGTGGTACATGTATGGAATGAGTTGCCAGAGAATGTGGTGGAGGCTGGTACAATTACAACATCTGATGAAAAGTATTCATTTCGCACTTCCCCTCTCTCCTCTGACTCCATGCACAACTTCCCACTATTATGTTTGACTGGCCCTAATCTTTCTCTTGTCATTCTTTTATTTTTGATAATCCTTGATCCTATCCACCAATGACTTCTCATGCCCCCTCCTGGCTCTTCTTAGATCTCTCTTTAGGTCCTTCTTCGCTCACTTGTAACTCTCAAGCGCCTTAACTGAGCCTTCTTCGTCCTCTTGACAAGAGATTCAACTTCCCTAGTAAACTCTGGCTCCCGTGCTCCACAACCTCCTCCCTTCCTGACAGGTGCATACCCATCAATGACACGTAGTAGCTGTTCCTTGAATACACTCCACATTTCAATTGTGCCCATCCCCTGCCATTTCCTTCCCATCCAATGTATCCTAAATCTTGCCTAATTATATCATAATTGCTTTTCCCTCAGCTATGACTTTTGCCCTGTGGTATATACTTATCCCTTTCCATCACTAAAGTAAACATAACCGGATTGTGGTCACTATCACCAGAGTGCTCATCTATCTCCAAATCTAGCATCTGGCCGGGTTCATTACCCAATACCAAATCTATTGTGGCCTTGTTCCTTTTTGGCCTGTTGACATACTCTGTCAGGAAACCCTCCTGCACACGTTGGACAAAAACTGACCCATCTAAAGTACTTGAACTATAGTATGCCCAGTCAATATTTGGAAAGCTAAAGACCCCCATAACAACTACCCAGTCATTCTCACTCCTATTGAGAGCGAGAGCTGCCTATGTTGTTAATCCCAACATGTACCACACCTGGACCCTCCCACCCCCGCTCCAATATCCTTTCAAGCCGGTCAGCGCTGTGCATTACCCTGGCACCAGGCAGGCAACACACCATGTGGGACCCCCGATCCGGCTCCAAGGGATACTAGCTATCCCCTATTTATAGAAGCCCCCATAACAACTACTTGTCTTTTTGCTGCCCCCTCGAGAAGGGCCTTCCGCACCTTGGTGTCGTGGTCAGCTGCCTCATCCTCCCCACTGTCCTTTTGCTCATCCACACAGGGAGCAAGTACCTCATATCTGTTGGATAAGGTCAAAAGCTGAGACTCCTCCACTCCTGAGCTCAGGATCCCCCTCCCTGCCTCACTTACAGTCACACCCTGCTGTCCCTGATCACTGACTGAATGTGAATTACTGAATCTCCCAGGTGGGACTGCCTCCTGAAACAAAGCGTGCAGGTAACTCTGCCCCTCCCGGATGTGCCGCAATGTTTGAAGCTCAGATTCCAGATAATCAATTCTTCCAGCATCCAACACTTGCTGCAGATGTGGTCACTGCCGTTCACAATGGGATCAGCCAGCTCCCACATCATACAGCTACAGCACAGCATCTGCCCAGACACCTCGACTCAATTAATGTATTCATTTATACAAATTTATCAGTTAAATCATTTCTAGTACTTCTCTGCACTGGTCTTATTCAAATGAACAAATAATAGATAAATTAAAAAGTAGTAATGGTTTTAACTAAACACAAGATACAGCAGAAATGTAAATAGAAAAGCCTTACGTTACCAACCCACCAGGGAGCCCTTTGTTTTGGTTTGAGGGGGAGGGCGGGTGGGAGACACGGCACGTTTAGTGTCTCAGATTCAACGCTGCCCAAACATATTCCCAGCAGCCCCTTGGTCCTTGCAGCCACCTCTCGCTCTGCTGCTGTCTGTAAAATAAAGGCTGCTCATGCTCAAGGTCAGTCCTTGAAGTGGGAAATTGACCTTCCCAGCAGCCCCCACCTTACCCTCTGCTTTCAAACTGACCAATCTCCCCTGGCAACAGCAGAATTGGGGAGTGGGGGTGTGGGGGTGGTGGAGCCGAGAATGTAAGTGACTGATTTAAAAACTTACCTCGAGTGTAGGGGCCCTGCACCTTTGTTTAGCAGCAGGAAGAGCAGGAGCGACGATTCAGGGCTGATGGAAAGGTGAATCATTGATTTAAAAACTTACCTCGTGAATAGACGGAGTGCACGCTGAGCAGGAGCAGACTCGGGACTGCTGGGTAAGGGAAGGAACATATTTGGGTGGTAACTTTAACCGAAACACTACTCAGGTATAGTCTCTGACTCACCCTCATCCTCCAGAAAGGGAACCGGCAGGCAGTGCAGGGATCCCCTGTGGCTGTTACCCTCAATAACAAGGAACCCATTTTGGATACTGTTGGGGGAGGGGGGAAATGACTTCCCAGGGGTAAGCAATGGGGTACAGGTCTCAGGCAGAGTCTGTCCGTGTTGCTCAGAATGAAACAGGAACAGGAGCAGAGCATTAGTCATTGAGAACACCATAGTTAGGGAAACAGATAAAGGTTCTGGGGGAACTAGAGAGACTCACGGTTAGTGCGTACCCTCCCAGGTGCCAGTGTCTCAGATCGGGTTTTCAGGATCCTTGAGGGGGAGGGGGAGCAGCGCCAAGTCGTGGTCCACATTGGCACCAACAACGTAAGTAGGGAAAGGGATGGGGATGTAATACAGAAACTCAGGAGCTAAGCTGGAAGATTAAAGCTGGTGTGTTAGCTGTGCCACATGCTTGAGGGAGGGTGAGGACTAGGGAGAGAGGGGAGTTGAACACGTGGCAACAGGAATGATGCAGGAGGGAGGGATTCAGATTCCTGGATAATTGGGGCTCTTTCTGGGGTAGGAGGGACCTCTACAAACAGGATGGTCCACACCTGAAACAAAGGGGTGACAGTATCCTGGGGGGAAATTTGTCAATGTAGTCGAGGAGAATACTGAGATACAGGCAACTAAACGAGACAAGATTGAGGTTCACAAGGAGGAGGTGTTAGCAATTCTGGAAGTAATGAAAATAAATAAGTCCCTTGGTTTGGATGGGATTTATCCTCGGAATCTCTGGGAAGCCAGCAAACAGATTGTACAGCCTTTGGCTTTGATTTTTATGTCAAACTTGTTTACTGGAATAGTGCCAGAAGACTGGAAGGGAGCAAATGTTGTTCCCTTGTTCAAGACGGGGAGTAGAGACAACCCTGGTCATTATAGAGCACTGAGCCTCACTTCCGTTGTGGGGAAAGTGTTGGAAAAGGTTGTAAGAGATAGGATTTTTAATCATCTAGAAAGCAGTAAGTTGATTAGGGACAGTCAACACGGCCTTGTGAAGGGTAGGTCATGCCTCACAAACTTATGAATTTATTTGAGAATGTGACCTTACAGGTGGATGAGAGTAAAGTGGTTGAGTTGGTGTATATGGATTTCAGTGAGGTGTTTGATAACATTCCCCACGGTAGGCTACTGCACAAAATACAGAGGCATAGGATTGAGGGTGATCCAGGGGTTTCAATCAGAAATTGTCCAGTTGAAAGAAGATAGAGCCGGAAGGCGCGCTAGGTTACTTGGGTAACGTTTTTTTTTCTCCCCTTATTTAAACGCGGGCTCTGAGTTTTAGGCCTCAGTCTCTCGGAAGACTTCGCGACGGCTGGTGGGTAAGTTTGGTCGTTTATTTAATAGTTAAAAATTTAAAGTTTTCTTTCAAAAAAAGCGGTAGCAGACCCGGAAGGCGCGCTAGGTTACTTGGGTAAGGTTTTTTTTTCTCCCCTTATTTAAACGCGGGCTCTGAGTTTTAGGCCTCAGTCTCTCGGAAGACTTCGCGACGGCTGGTGGGTAAGTTTGGTCGTTTATTTAATAGTTAAAAATTTAAAGTTTTCTTTCAAAAAAAGCGGTAGCAGACCCGGAAGGCGCGCTAGGTTACTTGGGTAAGGTTTTTTTTTCTCCCCTTATTTAAACGCGCAGGCGAGTCACCCGAGGCACTACACGAGTAGTGCCTCCCACCCTTCCACCTCCTCTAACCTAATAATAAGACCAATTGTGACTAGCGGGTAAGTGCTGCATTTTCCTTGTTTGTTTCTTTAGATTTAGTTGGTTTTGTTGTTTTTTTTTAGGAAAGCTTACTTAGAACATAGAACATAGAAGGATACAGCGCAGTACAGGCCCTTCGGCCCTCGATGTTGCGCCGACCGAGTCCTACCTAACCTATACTAGCCCAATAACTTCCAAATGCCAATCCAATGCCCGCTTAAATGAACATAAAGAAGGAGAGTTCACCACTGATACGGGCAGGGCATTCCATGAACTCACAACCCGCTGTGTGAAGAATCTACCCTAACATCTGTCCTATACCTACCACCCCTTAATTTAAAGCTATGTCCCCTAGTAACACCTGACTCCATTAGCGGTAAAAGGTTCTTAGTATCTACCCTATCTAAACCCCTAATCATCTTATACACTTCTATCAGATCTCCCCTAAACCTTCTCTTCTCCAATGAGAACAGCCCCAAGTGCCTCAGCCTTTCCTCATACGATCTTCCTACCATTCCAGGCAACATCCTGGTAAACCTCCTCTGCACTCGTTCTAAAGCTTCCACATCCTTCCTATAGTATGGCGACCAAAACTGCACACAATACTCCAGATGACGCCTCACCAGAGTCTTATACAACTGCAACATGACCTCAGGACTCCGGAACTCAATTCCTCTGCCAATAAAGCCCAGTACACCATATGCCTTCCTCACAGCACTATTTACCTGGGTGGCAACTTTCAGAGATCTGTGTACATGGACACCAAGATCCCTCTGCTCATCCACACTACCAAGTAGCCTACCATTAGCCCAGTAATCCATCATCTTGTTATTCCTACCAAAGTGAACGACTTCGCACTTAGCTACATTGAATTCCATTTGCCACATTTCCGCCCAGCTCTGCAACTTATCTATATCCCGCTGTAACCTACCACTTCCTTCCTCACTATCCACAACTCCACCGACTTTCGTGTCATCCGCAAACTTGCTTACCCAGCTTTCAAGTCCTTCCTCTAGATCATTTATAAAGATAACAAAAAGCAATGGTCCCAAAACAGATCCTTGTGGTACACCGCTAGTAACTGCACTCCAAGATGAACATAATCCATCAACTACTACCCTCTGTCTCCTTCCAGCCAGCCAATTCCTAATCCAAACCTCTAATGTATCCTCAATGCCATACCTCTGAAGTTTTAGCATTAGCCTACCATGGGGAACCTTATCGAACGCCTTACTAAAATCCATATACACAACATCTACTGCTTTACCCTCATCCACTTCCTTAGTCACCTTCTCAAAGAACTCAATAAGGTTTGTGAGGCACGACCTGCCCTTCACAAAACCATGCTGGCTATCCCTGATCACGTTATTCCTACCCAGATGTTCATAAATCTTATCCCTTACCATTCTCTCTAAGACTTTGCCCACCACTGAAGTCAGACTCACTGGCCTATAGTTACTAGGGCTATCCCTACTCCCTTTCTTGAACAATGGGACCACATTCGCTATCCTCCAGTCCTCTGGTACTATTCCCGTTGACAATGACGACATAAAAATCCAGGCCAATGGCTCTGCTATCTCCTCCCTAGCTTCCCATAGGATCCTGGGGTAAATGCCATCAGGCCCAGGAGACTTATCTATATTCATCCTTTCCAATATTCCCAAAACCTCTTCCCTGCATATTTCCAGGGCATCCATTCTAATTATTTGTGATTCCATATTTACATCAGCAAGTGTCCTGTTCCTGAGTGAATACTGATGAAAAGTACTGATTTAATGTCTCTCCAATCTCCTCCGCCTCCACACACAACTTCCCACTGCTATCCTTGACTGGACCGATACCTACCCTAGTCATCCTTTTATTCTTGACATACCTATATAAAGCCTTTGGGTTTTCCCTAATCCTACCAGCTAAAGACTTTTCATGTCCCCTTCTCGCTTTTCTTAGCTCCCTCTTTAGCTCCTTCCTGGCTACCTTATAACTCTCAATCGCCCCTACTGAACCTTCACGCCTCATCTTTACATATGCCGCCTTCTTCCCTTTCACAAGGGACTCCAATTCCTTACTAAACCACGGCTGCCTCACAAGGCCCTTTACACCATGCCTGACTGGTACATACCTATCGAGGACACGCAGTAGCTGCTCCTTGAACAATCCCCACATCTCATTAGTGTTCTTCTCTTGAAGCCTGTTTTTCCAATCCACACAACCTAAGTCATGCCTCACTGCATCATAATTTCCCTGCCCCCAGCTATAGCTCTTGCCCTGCGGCGCACGATTATCCCTCTCCATCACTAAAGTAAAAGTCACCGAGTTGTGGTCGCTGTCCCCGAAGTGCTCACCTACCTCCAAGTCTAACACCTGGCCTGGTTCATTACCTAGAACCAAATCCAATATAGCCTCCCCTCTTGTTGGCCTGTCGACATATTGTGTCAGGAAACCCTCCTGCACACATTGTACAAACACCGACCCATCTAATGAACTCGAGCTATAGCTCTCCCAGTCAATATCTGGGAAGTTAAAGTCCCCCATAACAACCACCCTGCTACCTTCACTCTTTTCCTGAATCATCCTCGCAATATTATCCTCTACTTCTCTAGGACTATTAGGAGGCCTGTAGAAAACACCTAACAGGGTGACCTCACCTTTCCTATTTCTAACCTCAGCCCAAACTACCTCAGATGGCAAGTCCTCTTCCATCGTCCATTCCACTGCTGTGATACTACCTTTGACAAGTAATGCCACGCCTCCCCCTTTTTTACCCCCATGTCTGATCCTACTAAAACATTTGAACCCTGGAACGTGCAACAGCCATTCTTGTCCCTGTTCTACCCACGTCTCTGTAATGGCCACAACATCGAAGTCCCAGGTACCAACCCACGCTGCAAGTTCAGAGGGATGGCAGTGCAGAGAGGGCAATGTTCCTCTTGCAACATGTATGAGGTGAGGGAAGCCATTAGCGTCCCTGCTGAGTACACTTGCAAGAAGTGCACCCATCTCCAGCTCCTCCAAACCCGTGTTAGGGAACTGGAGCTGGAGTTGGATGAACTGCGGATCATTCGGGAGGCAGAGGAGGTCATAGATCGGAGCTTTAGGCAAGTAGTTACTCCGAAAGTTCAAGAGAGATGGGTGACAGTGAGGGGGAGTGGGAGGAGGAAGCCAGTGCAGGGACCCCCTGCGGTCATTCCCCTCAAGAACAAGTATACCGTTTTGGATACTTGTGGGGGGGATGACTTACCAGGGGCAAGCAACGAGGTTCAGGCCTCTGGCACGGAGCCTGGCCCCGTTGCTCAGAAGGGTAGGGTGGAGAAAGGTAGAGCAATAGTTCTTGGGGACTCGATAGTGAGGGGTATAGACAGACGGTTTTGTGGGGGCGACAGGGACTCACGTTTGGTATGTTGCCTCCCAGGTGCAAGGGTACGTGATGTCACTGATCGTGTTTTCCGGGTCCTTAAGGGGGAGGGGGAGCAGCCCCAGATCGTGGTCCACGTTGGCACCAACGATATAGGTAGGAAGAAGGGTGAGGATGTCAGACAGGCTTTCAGGGAGCTAGGTTGGAAGCTCAGAGTTAGAACAAACAGAGTTGTAGTCTCTGGTTTGTTACCTGTGCCACGTGATAGAGAGTCGAGGAATAGGGAGAGAGAGCAGTTAAATGCGTGGCTACAGGGATGGTGCAGGAGGGAGGGATTCCCGTTTCTGGACAACTGGGGTCCTTTCTGGGGAAGGTGGGACCTCTATAAAAAGGATGGGCTGCACCTGAACCTGAGGGGCACCAGTATCCTTGGCGGGAGGTTTGCTAGTGCTCTTTGGGAGGGTTTAAACTAACTCCGTGGGGGCATGGGAACCAGGACTGTAGCTTTAGGGTACAGGACCTTGAGTGTAGGGAGGTTAGGAATAATGCAGCGATCTCTAAGGAGGGTGCCTGTAACCAGAAGGGTGGATTGAAGTGTGTATACTTCAATGCCAGAAGTATAAGGAATAAGGTAGGTGAACTTGCAGCGTGGGTTGGTACCTGGGACTTCGATGTTGTGGCCATTACAGAGACGTGGGTAGAACAGGGACAAGAATGGCTGTTGCACGTTCCAGGGTTCAAATGTTTTAGTAGGATCAGACATGGGGGTAAAAAAGGGGGAGGCGTGGCATTACTTGTCAAAGATAGTATCACAGCAGTGGAATGGACGATGGAAGAGGACTTGCCATCTGAGGTAGTTTGGGCTGAGGTTAGAAATAGGAAAGGTGAGGTCACCCTGTTAGGTGTTTTCTACAGGCCTCCTAATAGTCCTAGAGAAGTAGAGGATAATATTGCGAGGATGATTCAGGAAAAGAGTGAAGGTAGCAGGGTGGTTGTTATGGGGGACTTTAACTTCCCAGATATTGACTGGGAGAGCTATAGCTCGAGTTCATTAGATGGGTCGGTGTTTGTACAATGTGTGCAGGAGGGTTTCCTGACACAATATGTCGACAGGCCAACAAGAGGGGAGGCTATATTGGATTTGGTTCTAGGTAATGAACCAGGCCAGGTGTTAGACTTGGAGGTAGGTGAGCACTTCGGGGACAGTGACCACAACTCGGTGACTTTTACTTTAGTGATGGAGAGGGATAATCGTGCGCCGCAGGGCAAGAGTTATAGCTGGGGGCAGGGAAATTATGATGCAGTGAGGCATGACTTAGGTTGTGTGGATTGGAAAAACAGGCTTCAAGAGAAGAACACTAATGAGATGTGGGGATTGTTCAAGGAGCAGCTACTGCGTGTCCTCGATAGGTATGTACCAGTCAGGCATGGTGTAAAGGGCCTTGTGAGGCAGCCGTGGTTTAGTAAGGAATTGGAGTCCCTTGTGAAAGGGAAGAAGGCGGCATATGTAAAGATGAGGCGTGAAGGGTCAGTAGGGGCGATTGAGAGTTATAAAGGTAGCCAGGAAGGAGCTAAGAGAAGCGAGAAGGGGACATGAAAAGTCTTTAGCTGGTAGGATTAGGGAAAACCCAAAGGCTTTCTATAGGTATGTCAAGAATAAAAGGATGACTAGGGTAGGTATCGGTCCAGTCAAGGATAGTAGTGGGAAGTTGTGTGTGGAGGCGGAGGAGATTGGAGAGACATTAAATCAGTACTTTTCATCAGTATTCACTCAGGAACAGGACACTTGCTGATGTGAATATGGAATCACAAATAATTAGAATGGATGCCCTGGAAATATGCAGGGAAGAGGTTTTGGGAATATTGGAAAGGATGAATATAGATAAGTCTCCTGGGCCTGATGGCATTTACCCCAGGATCCTATGGGAAGCTAGGGAGGAGATAGCAGAGCCATTGGCCTGGATTTTTATGTCGTCATTGTCAACGGGAATAGTACCAGAGGACTGGAGGATAGCGAATGTGGTCCCATTGTTCAAGAAAGGGAGTAGGGATAGCCCTAGTAACTATAGGCCAGTGAGTCTGATTTCAGTGGTGGGCAAAGTCTTAGAGAGATTGCTAAGGGATAAGATTTATGAACATCTGGGTAGGAATAACGTGATCAGGGATAGCCAGCATGGTTTTGTGAAGGGCAGGTCGTGCCTCACAAACCTTATTGAGTTCTTTGAGAAGGTGACTAAGGAAGTGGACGAGGGTAAAGCAGTAGATGTTGTGTATATGGATTTTAGTAAGGCGTTCGATAAGGTTCCCCATGGTAGGCTAATGCTAAAACTACGGCGGTATGGCATTGAGGATACATTAGAGGTTTGGATTAGGAATTGGCTGGCTGGAAGGAGACAGAGGGTAGTAGTTGATGGATTATGTTCATCTTGGAGCGCAGTTACTAGCGGTGTACCACAAGGATCTGTTTTGGGACCATTGCTTTTTGTTATCTTTATAAATGATCTAGAGGAAGGACTTGAAAGCTGGGTAAGCAAGTTTGCGGATGACACAAAAGTCGGTGGAGTTGTGGATAGTGAGGAAGGAAGTGGTAGGTTACAGCGGGATATAGATAAGTTGCAGAGCTGGGCGGAAATGTGGCAAATGGAATTCAATGTAGCTAAGTGCGAAGTCGTTCACTTTGGTAGGAATAACAAGATGATGGATTACTGGGCTAATGGTAGGCTACTTGGTAGTGTGGATGAGCAGAGGGATCTTGGTGTCCATGTACACAGATCTCTGAAAGTTGCCACCCAGGTAAATAGTGCTGTGAGGAAGGCATATGGTGTACTGGGCTTTATTGGCAGAGGAATTGAGTTCCGGAGTCCTGAGGTCATGTTGCAGTTGTATAAGACTCTGGTGAGGCGTCATCTGGAGTATTGTGTGCAGTTTTGGTCGCCATACTATAGGAAGGATGTGGAAGCTTTAGAACGAGTGCAGAGGAGGTTTACCAGGATGTTGCCTGGAATGGTAGGAAGATCGTATGAGGAAAGGCTGAGGCACTTGGGGCTGTTCTCATTGGAGAAGAGAAGGTTTAGGGGAGATCTGATAGAAGTGTATAAGATGATTAGGGGTTTAGATAGGGTAGATACTAAGAACCTTTTACCGCTAATGGAGTCAGGTGTTACTAGGGGACATAGCTTTAAATTAAGGGGTGGTAGGTATAGGACAGAGGTTAGGGGTAGATTCTTCACACAGCGGGTTGTGAGTTCATGGAATGCCCTGCCCGTCTCAGTGGTGAACTCTCCTTCTTTATGGTCATTTAAGCGGGCATTGGATAGGCATTTGGAAGTTATTGGGCTAGTATAGGTTAGGTAGGATTCGGTCGGCGCAACATCGAGGGCCGAAGGGCCTGTACTGCGCTGTATCCTTCTATGTTCTATGTTCTATAGAGGACGGTGATTGATGGAAATAGATTGGACTTTCGAGTTTTCACGAGAGATTATTCTGCTGGAGGAGATTAAAAACTAACTTCCAGAAATGGTAAGAATTCACGTGGAGGAACAGAAAGCTCAGCAAGTGAGAAGGACAGCAGAAATGGCAGGTGAATACATGTTGGTGCATAAGACAAGCTTCCAGCCAGAATTCCGTCCTGTGAGGGATAGACGTTGGGAGAAGGACAGATCCTGCACTAGGAAAGAATAGAGAACACGGGTAAGAATTTCCCACAGGATAAAGAAGCAGCCGAAGAGGGTGGACAGGAGGTGACAGGCCTCAGGTGTGTTCACTGTAATGGAGTGGGACACAGAACATTACAGTGCTGGTGGCTTCAGAAGGACACTGGGAAAAGGTGTTTTCATGGCCAGAAGGTGGGACACAAGTCACAGCGCTGGTCGTTAAAGAAAGGCATTGTGGGAAAAGATGTGGGAAAAGAAGCTAAGCCAGTGACATTAGTGAAGGGAATAAAGGAGACCCCAAGAGGAGCCGAGGAGCTGCAGGAGAGTGCACAGCCTCAGCAGGGGCTGGGTATGGAGTTAGTACCTGATCTCAACAAAGTATTCGCCTCTGTGGGTAAAGTTTACTCAGAAAGAACAAGGGGAGAAGGAAAAGAAGTTTGCATTTTGAGAGAAACAGGACCTAACCAGTCACTGATAGTAAAGGATGAGCGAATATGCACTCGTTCTGATCCGTTACCCGAGAGTGTGGTAATTTGGGGGATAGATGGACAGAAATTTATCATTCCCCCATGTATGATCAGGTTGGAGTGCCAACTCAAGACTGGGGAAGTTACAGGGGGAGTAACTGACAAAGTGGCAGCACCAGGAATTTAGTTTGTTCTTGGGAATGATTTGGCTGGATCCAAGGTGGGAGTGACACCCCTTATTGTGGGGAAGCCCAAGGAAGACCAAGAAACTGGGGAATTAAAACGGAAATATCCTGGTATTTTTCCAGGCTGCGTAGTAACCGGATCCCACTGTTATAAGTCGCAGAATGAAGAAGTGAGAAGGAAAAAGAAAGATGAAGGAGTGGAGGTTCAGTTAGTGTCGAGGAGAAATGGGCCGAAGGGCACCAGATTGTGTTGCCGGTAGCACACAGACAGGAAGTGACACGGGTAGCACATGAACGACCTGTAGAAGGTCACCTCTGGATACGACAGACTCAGGCGAAGGTAAAAACAGTTTCATTGGCCTGGAATGCACAAGGATGTGGTTAACCTTTTACCGTACGTGTCATACACGGCAAATGGTTGGTAAGCCACAGGCAGGAATAAAACCAGCAGCTTTTTGCCAATTCCTGCGTTTGAAAAATCTTTCATGCGGTTTATAATTGGGTGTGTAGGGCCCCTCCCGAGAACTAACAGTGGGAACCAGTACTTGCTGACCATTATTGAGGTGTCTTCCAGATTTCCCGAGGCAACTCCATTACGGAGAATCAAGGCAAAAAGGGTGGTACAGGAGTAAGTAGCTTTCTTCACACGGTATGGGATTCCCAGAGAGATTCAGTCAGACCAAGGGTCAAATTTTACTGCTAGGTTGTTTAAGGAGGTTATGGATAGTTTAGGGATACAGCCCTTTAAATCCAGTGTGGAACCCCCTGAATCCCAGGGAGCTTTAGATAGGGGGCATCAGACCTTGAAGACCATGTTGAAGGAATACAGTCAGGATTACCCGAATGATTGGGATAAACAACATTCATATTGTTTGCCATTAGAGATGCCCCAGATGAATCTCCTCAGGTCACTCCATTCAAGTTAATATTTGGGCAGGAAGTAATTCGACCTTTGGTCGACAATTTTTTACATTAATTTCAAAAGCCGGAGATCTTTCACTTTGACTTTGTATTGGAGGTGAGGGCGAGACTAAATTGAGTCAGTGAGTTAACTAAACAACACCTAAAGAGGGCACAGTGTAGAATGTAGCAGGTGGCAGATAAAAGCTCTGAGACGCAGGCGTTTTCCTGAGGGGATGATGTGTTAGTACTGTCAGCAGTGATAGGAGATCCCTTCAATGACAGGTTTTGTGGTCCCTATCAAATTGAGAAAAGTTTCAATCAGCTGAATGATCTAGTAAAGATGCCAGATAGAAATAAAGTATTGAGATGTCATGTGACCATGTTGAAACCATATTACACTCGAGAGAAAGAACTAGAGAAACAGCTGTTAGTTACTGTCCCACAGAGTGAGGAATCCAACCCAGATGGTGTGGATGGTGATGTGCCTCTAAATAGATTAAAACATGAAGATGTCCTTGAGGAGTGGGATAGGTCAGTGAGCCACCTGCCTCAGGAGCATAGAATGCAGCTGAAAGGTTTGTTACTGCCTGATAAGGACATATGTAAGAATCAGGTGGGGAGGACTAATGCTATTGTATTAGTTATTATAGACCAGTGAGCCTTACTTTGGTTGTGGGTCAAATGTTGGAAAAGATTATAAGAGATAGAAATATAATCATCTAGAAAGGAATACTTTGATTAGAGATAGTCACCATGGTTTTGTGAAGGGGAGGTGGTGCTTCACAAACATTATTGGGTTCCTTGAGAAGGTGATTACATGGTGGAAGAGGGTAAAGCAGTTGCTGTGGTGTATGTGGATTTTGATAATGCATTTGATAAGGTTCCCCATGGTCGGCTATTGCACAAAATACAGAGGCATGGGATTGAGGGTGATTTAGCATTTTGGATCAGAAATTGGCAAGCTGTAAGGAGGCAGAGGGCGGTGGTGATGGGAAATGTTCATCCGGGATTTCAGTTCCGAGTGGTGTACTAGAAAGATCTATTTTGGGGCCACTGCTATTTGTCATTTTTATAAATGACCTGGATGAGGATACAGAAAGATGGGTTAGTAAATATGTGGATGACACTAAAGTTGGTACCATTGTGGACAATGCAGAAAGATGTTACAGGTTACAGAAGGACATTGATAAGCTGCAGAGCTGGGCTGAGAGGTGGCAAATTGAGTTGAATACAAAAACATGTAAGGTGATTCATTTTGGAAGGAGCAACAGGAATAAAGAGTACTGGGCTGATGGTAAGATTCTTAGAAGTGTGGATGAGCAGAGGGATCTCAGTATCCATATACATAGATCCCTGAAAGTTTCCACCCAGACTGATAAGTTTGTTAAGAAGGTGTAAGATATGTTAAGTGAAAAATCACACAACACTAGGTTATAGTCAAACAGGTTTAATTGGAAACATTAGCTTTCAGGGCACTGCTCCTCCATCAGGTGGCTAGTTTTCTGTCTGTTTGTCCAATGTAGGGTTTGTTGCAGCTCTTACACGGTATTTTGTAAATGACATTCATTTTACTTGTTGTCTGTCTGGGGTCTTTAAGTTCATTAACTGCTGGTTTAGTGTGTTGGTGGGTTTGTGGGCTGCCATGATGCCAAAGGGTCTGAGTCGTCTGGCTGTCATTTCCAAGATGTCTTTGATGTAGGAGAGCGTGGTTACATTGGACAAACAGGCAGAAAACTAGCCTCCAGGATAAATGACCATCAACTAACCACAAAACAACATGTCCCTCTCTCACTAGTATCCTTACATACAGATAAGGAAGGACACCACTTCGACTGGGACAACACACATATCCTAGGACAGTCAAACAGAGACACGCACAAGAATTCCTAGATGAACGGCATTCCAACCGGAAATCTATCAAGAAACACATTGACCTGGACCCCATTTACCACCCCCTGAGAAAAAGAACAAGAAATGACATCACCACAGGAAATGACATCATCACAGGAAAAGGCATCACCAACCCAAGGAAACCCAAACATGTAAATAGAAAACAGGAAACACTGCATTGCTTTGTCTGGAGGATCACTGCAGATGTTACCGAGTTTGGTGAAGAAACGGCTGATAATGAACTTTGCGCTCAGTGAGCAAACCTATATCCAGTGCTACAAGTCTCCTCAAATCAACCTGAACTACAAACCTTCTCAACATTTGGAATTGTGTTCCGAGAGTAGAATGTCAAATTCTCTGAGGCATATGTCTAAGGTCCAGATTAGAGTGATATTGGAAAAGCATAGCAGGTCAGGCAGCATCCGAGGAGCAGAAAAATCAATGTTTCAGGCAAAAGCCCATCATTCCTGATGAAGGGCTTTTACCCAAAACGTCAATTTCCTGCTCCTTGGATGCTGCCTGACCTGCTGTGCTTTTCCAGCACCACTCTCATCTTGGCTCTGATCTCCAGCATCTGCAGTCCTCACTTTCACCAATATGTCTAAGGTGACAGGGGAAATATTTGAGTAAGGTGTTTGAGATAAGTGTTTTCATCACTTAGGGGACGGTAGGTGCCTGGAAAGCATTGTGAGGTGTATTGATAAAACAGATGGGATAGCTATGTTTATGAACCATTCAGACAGACACATGACCAGGCAGGGAATAGAGGGATATGGACCATGTCCAAGCAGATGGGATTAGTTTGGAATGGCATCACTGTTGCCACAGACACGGTGAGCCAAAGGACCTGTTCCTGTGCCGCGCTGGTTTATTTTCTAAAATGACCTACAGCCGTTCGGTGCCATCCCTGAACCAGGCACCAGGAGGAGGGTAATGGGGCGGGGGTGGGAGTAGGGTGAGGGTGGCTGTGAGGGAGGTGTGTGTGACACTGTCCAGAAATGACTCTCTGGTCCCTTTATAAATGAAACAAACCTCTAAAAGTCTGGCTCTCCTCCCCTTCTTTCTTCCCTCTTGTGTATTGGGCCCACATAAAGTGCCATGAAATTATTTCCCATTGTTTTCCACTGCCCGGTCTGCTATATTCGCCAATTACAGTGTGGTCTGCTCCACATTGATGGGGGAAGCGGAGACTGTGTCAACGTTTTGCAGGACATTGACTGTGCATCTGCCACTTCAAGACACCATCATGTTCTCTGACCAACATCCCTGTCTCAGGTTTGCCACACTGATTCAGTTAAAACAAGCTTGGGGTTCCTGCAGCATTCTGAATTCAATACCAAGTTCAATAATTTTAGGACCTGAGCACCTTCTCCTCTGTCCTTCCCTTAACCCGACACGCTCAGCCTTGTCATCACATCGGCTGTTAGACAGCAATCCCACTATCGGCTCCCACTGGTCCACATCAGCAACTATTGATCTTCCCAGACAAACCTCGACACATTCATGTGTCTGTCCAACTGACGTTCTCTCTCTGTATACTCCATCTCCACATGACATTTACACCTTCCATCTCCTGCCATACCTTCAGCATGCATACCAACCTTTTCACACTGTAATCAGTTCTGAAGAAGGGTCACTTGGTTTAAAATGTTAGCACTGCATTCTCTCCACAAATGCTGCTAGTTTGCTGAGTTTTCCCAGAAATCTCTGCTTCTTTTTATGCTCCATCTATGACATGATTTATTTTCTGCACTGCATCCACATGACTACTGGATGGCCTCGATCTCAAATCATTGTTTTTCAGCTTTCAGCTTCTCTATTCTACCCAATTACCATCTACACTTTTTGATTCCAGTTTTGTTTTAAATTGGATTGTGTTCACCATCTATCATGATGTGATTCAGACCCTGAAACTCAGAACATTACCTGGATCTCGGGAGTAATATTCTTTTGTTAATAACACTGGGTGACTCCCTCCTGTTCTGTCGCCCAAAGGATGCATTCTGTCCTCAGTGGTTAGGGTAAAGTGTGTGGAAATATAATGGAAACATGTTCAATCAAAGCGTTCAAAGGGGCACGGGATCATTATTTGGATTGAAATAGTGGGCAACATTCTGTACAAGGAGCAGGGGATTGGTATCAGGGGAAGCTGCTCATTTGAGTGGGCTGTACAGACACAGAGGGGTGAATGGTCTCCTCATGTGCAGGACCAATTCTGCAATTCTGTGACAGCCTCCTATTGAAGTGCTATTAGCTGGAGAGGGTCATACATTGCCTGTGGTTTTACTCTTGCTACAACTCTCCTTATTTCAAAGCAGCTTGGGAAGATTATGTGAGTCATCACAGTGCAGGGTTTTGTCCTGTTGAATGTGAAAGGTCACAGTGAGGGAGAGTAAGACTGGGATCATCTTTCAGTGTAGAATATCACTGAGCGTGTGTCATCAGCATTGTAAGGGCATTTCAACAAATGTCCATGGGTTCATGGCATTAACTGCCTGCTAACAATATCGGGAGTGAGGTACAGTCCTTGGAATAGAACTAATGCCCCAGAGACTCTGTATTATCTCTAGTAATTAGTATTGAATACTTAAAAGTATCATCGTAGATCATCACACCTTCTCTGCAAGTTCAGCTGGACTTAGAACTATCTGGGATCAATTAATAATCCTTCCTGAGCAAGGCCATGAAGTCCTTCCATTCGTGGGTAGACACAGCTTTACCAAGTATCTTTTTGTGGAAGCACATCGATCATCATCAGGTTTAATGTTAGAATAGATACGAAAATATGGGGAAAATACTGATTAAATGTTCAAGCCAAGTAATTGCAGCACACAAACTGTTCACTCTGAAAAACTCTGTTCTGTCTATCTTGAAGCTTCCTATATGAATGGACTGTTTTCTTCAAAGGCTGAGATGTGACCTGATAGAAGTATATATTATGAGAGGCACACTTATATAAAATATATTGATTTCTCTGAGTAGGATATTCACATAATCTTCTCCAGGGTGGAAATATCAAATACTGGAGGGTATAGTTTTACGTTGAAATGGCGACCCTCTGAAGGATATGTGTGAACGAAATCATTTGTTTTGACAGAGAGAGCGTGAGGTGACTGGAATGTGCTCCTGGGGAGATGATAGAAATAGACCAGATAACAATGTTTAAGCCTCATTTACACAGACACATAGTCAGGCAGACAACAGAGGGTTATGGAGCATGTGCAGACGTAGGGAACATTGCTCCGATAAAACAACACCCCTATCAGCTTAATCCTTTCAAAGCCAGACAGGTCCAATGGAGATGGAGGCCATGCTCGATGAGGACATCATCGAACCGAGCCAGAGCGAGTGGAGTTCATCGATCATCTTAGTTCCAACTTGGACGGGATTCAACAATTCTGCGTGGATTGCTGGAAGGTCAATGCTCATATCCAATTCCTAGATTGGAGGGGTGTATCCCGAAAGTCAGACAAGCCAGTTACACCACCCAGTTGGACTTACTGTGTGGTTACTGGCAGGTAACCTTTACCAGAGTCGGTGAAAAACATGTCTGTGTTTGTAACCCCAAATGGTCTATATCAGTTTAAGGTGATGTCCCTTGGAATGAAGAACACACCCACCACATTCCAAAGACTCAGGGACAGGGTTGTGGCTGGATTAACAAACTGTGCTGTCTATTTGGAGGATGTAGTGATCTTTAGTAAGTCCTGGAAAGATCACATGGTACAGTTAGCAGGGCTCTGGGAATGACTTCGAGAAGCAAAACTGGTGATAAACTTAAATAAAACTGAATTCACAAAAGCAGAGGTGACATTGTTGGGACATAACATCGGTCATGGAAGGATGATCCCATGGGATGCAAAGGCTATTGAGGAATTTTCATGACCAACCTCGAAGAAAGCGGTGCTTCGATTCTGAAGACTCAGTGAGTTCTGTTGGAAGTTTGTTCCAAACCTCAGCAGTGCATTAACTTCATTAACTGAGTTGCTGAAGAACACCAAAGTTTCAGTGGATAGAACAATGCAGGAGGCATTCACCCATTTGAAAGTAATATTAACCACCAAACCAGTTTTAGCTAGACCAAACTATTCAAAACCTTTTAAGGTCACCATCGATGCTGGTGCCATTGGAGTTGGAGCTGTTCCCCGACAGGAAGATGAGGATGGGATTGAACTGCCAGTCGGTTACTTTTCAAAAAAGAACAACATCCACCAAAGGAAAGACTCCGTGATAGAAAAGGAGCTATTGAGTTTGGTGCTGACCCTATGAGATTTTAATGTGTATGTCACGAACAATGTGTCGGAGACGGTTGTAGACACTGACCTCAATCCGCTTACGTTCTCAGAACCCTTTAAGAATGAGACTATTTCGTTGGAGTCTTATGTTACAGACTTTTAATTTAAAGTATCATATTTGCTGCAGATCGTTAGAGAGTTTAGATGAGATTTGTATATATCTGCCACAGCAGCAAGTGTTCCCAATAAACTAACAATACAACACTTGGTTGAACATCCTAATTAGCTCGTTACCTGGGGACAAAAAAAGTCAAATTCAGCCAGTTTAAATTATATCCCTAAATGCCAACCTCCAATCAAGTTTAAAATTGAGGATATTGTCAATCTTAAAAGCCAATGATTCATTCATCTCAAGGTCAAAGAGCATCAGATTGTAATCAGATAAAAAGAGGATCCTGAAGGAGGTGTTAATATTTAATCCCCAGGCTGCTATAACGTCATAGGGCAGGCAGCATTCATCTCAAGTATCCTGGTGCTATGTAGTCAGTGTGGTGACTGGGTTCCTGGGGAGACAGACAGACAGACAGACAGACAGGGAGCACCCCTGGGCCTTCAGGAGCTGCGATGATGTCATTGTGAGGCAATGAATTGCAGCAAAAGCTCACCATTTCCAATTCCCAGGAAAGCAATCAGCGTTATTGGAGATTGGCAACATTCAACTGCAAATCCAACAGCTTGAATTGGAGGCTTTGGCGAGGGATGAAGAGGAAGAAAGATTGTCCCAGGCAGAGCCAAAATAAAGGGAAAAGGAAATGAAACAGTTTGAATTACAATTAAAAACAGGAGAAACAAAAGGGAAGGATGGGCCTTACAGAAGAAAAGGAGAAAGAGAGAGCTCTTGTACTTCAGATGTTGGAACATGCAAACTCAAATTTTACTTAAAATGGCAGAGACCGAAGTGAAAGGATTGATGGGGATGGTGGAGAGTGATCACATCATAGCCAAGGGCTGGTGAGGATTGGGTTAAATACAAGGAGGTAGCAAGGACTGTCGATGCTGGACAGAGTCGATAAAGTGTAGAGCTTCACAAGGAATTCATTTGTTTCCAGATTTCTCCTCCCCACACCCCATCCCAGATCCAACCCTCCAACTCGGCACTGCCCTCTTGACCTGACCTACGTGCCCATCTTCCTTCCCACTGACCAATCACAATCACACCCTACCTTAGCCCCCCCTACCTTTCTCAGCCCCCTTTCCCTCTCCCCAGTCCTGATGAAGGGTTATGCCTGAAACGTTGACTCTCTTGCTCCTCAGATGCTGCCTGACCTGCTGTGCCTTTTCTAGTATCACACTTTATTGAATCTATTTAATTAGGTTCATGTATAGCCTCAGTTTGACAAGAAAAATGTAAACGGCTTTTTCATTTGATTGAAGAAAGTGGCTAAACAAATGAAATAGCCAGTGACCATGTGGGTGTTGTTGATCCAAGTGAAGATGGGAAGTGGAGCTGGTGAGGTATTTGCGTCATTATCAGGGGAGGGATCTGGGGAGTATCAGGTGATGAAAAAGCCACCTTCAGTGCATATGAGCTCCACCCAGAAGCTTATAGGCATTTTAGACCCTAAGGAGGGGCCTGGGGTCACAGAGATTGAAAGGATCAAACAAAGTAACTTTGATCGGTGGATAGGAGCATTGAAAATCGATCTTAGAGAGACAGTTATCATCGAGGATTTCAAAATTCACTTCCTGAAGTTACGAGAACTCACGTGGAAGAGCAAGTTAAGATTGCAAGATTATCAGCGGAAAAGGCAGATAAAAGTTTGGCTTCCAACATCAAACTGAGAGAGATAGAAATTGGGGAAAAATGGAAATCCTCACGTGGTTAGGGAAAAGGGACATCTTGTTAAAGATATTAATGATAGGTTTCCTCCAGACCCTGTGGTGAACCATGAAGGGATAGGGAAGTAAGAAAGCTCAGATGTTTTCCCTGTAATAAAGTAGGTCACATGAGGAAGGGAATAACTGTGATAAGGTCCTACAAGCAGAATTTAGGGAGTTAGGAGCGAAGTCACAAAGTAGGACCTCAGAAGAAGTCATCTCAGGATTGCTCCCAGTGCCACGTGCCAGTCAGAGTAGAAATGAAAGAATAGACAGGATGAATATGTAGCTTGAGAGATGGTGCAGGAGGGAGGGGTTCAGATAACCTCAGTCACTTGGTTTCCAGTTTTGAGCCTTCTCCCCTTCACCAGAACCGTTTCCAAGTCTGCCCTCCCCCAAACTTCTCTTTCAATTTCTGGGGAGGTGCAGCCAATGAAGACTCATTATGTACTGACAGGATTGGTACCAGCGCCACGTGCCAGGGTAACCATGGGAACGCAATAAAGATTACCTCATCGGGATCATCAGGAACCACCCGCAGGAGATAGCAAACAAACCTGGGTCCATGCCCCTGGGGTATAGATGGTTTGACCCACCAGACGCAGGGGAATAGGAGGATGGTATCTAAGGTGGTGAATTTAGCAGGAACCCAACTGCCCGAATGGTGCTCTCTCCCCACCAACTTCAAACACTATACCTCCCAGTGTCCCATCGATATTGTGGTTCTGTTCGCCGAGCTGGGAAATTGTGTTGCAGACGTTTCGTCCCCTGTCTAGGTGACATCCTCAGTGCTTGGGAGCCTCCTGTGAAGCACTTCTGTGATCTTTCCTCCAGCATTTGTAGTGGTTTGAATCTGCCGCTTCCGGTTGTCAGTTCCAGCTGTCCGCTGCAGTGGCCGGTATATTGGGTCCAGGTCGATGTGCTTATTGATTGAATCTGTGGATGAGTGCCATGCCTCTAGGAACTCCCTGGCTGTTCTGTGTTTGGATTGTCCTATAATAGTAGTGATGTCCCAGTCGAATTCATGTTGCTTGTTATCTGCATGTGTGGCTACTAAGGATAGCTGGTCACGTCGTTTTGTGGCTAGTTGGTGTTCATGGATGCGGATCGTTAGCTGGCTTCCTGTTTGTTCTATGTAGTGTTTTGTGCAGTCCTTGCATGGGATTTTGTACACTACTTTGGTTTTGCTCATGCTGGGTATCGGGTCATTTGTCCTGGTGAGTTGTTGTCTGAGAGTGGCTGTTGGTTTGTGTGCTGTTATGAGTCCTAGTGGTCGCAGCAGTCTGGCTGTCAGTTCGGAAATGCTCCTGATGTATGGTAGTGTGGCTCGTCCTTCGGGTTGTGGCATGTCCTCATTTCGTTGTCTTTCCCTTAGGCATCTGTTGATGAAATTGCACTGGTATCCATTTTTGGTGAATACATTGTAGAGGTGTTCTTCCTCTTTTTGCTGTTCTGGTGTGCTGCAGTGTGTTGTGGCCCTTTTGAACAGTGTCTTGATGCAACTTCTTTTGTGTGTGTTGGGGTGGTTGCTTTCGTAGTTCAGGACTTGGTTTGTGTGTGGCTTTCCTATACAAATCTTTTCACAAACTTTGTCCCGGGTTTGGTCTTTCTGTCATCCATCCCTATCTCTTGTCCCAGTTATCGATGGGACAGAGATACAACATAAAAGGGAAATATTGAATGACTTAGCGACAGCACATGGGGCAGGAGCATCAACCAGCAGGGCCCTTGATTTGGCCGACCAGGACAATAAGCTCAGAGTCCTGACCCAACAGGGAAACAGACCTTGGACACTATTAATGAGCAGGATGCCAATGGGGAAATCGTTGGGAATAAAGCTGGCAGCCTTGTTGGGGGATGTGACTACAGATTGATGTGTTTGGTTGGTCTCCCAACTGTGCCTGTGTAGTCACCTTCGTAATCGTTTTTACGTGTTTTTACCGGATGCAAAGTTGGTCGAACCCCCACATGGTTCCCCTGGAAACGGCCTGAGGGAGGAAACTCGATAACGGAAGAGTGGTTTTAGCTTGCTTTATGTGGTTTTACTGGTGTGGATTTTATCATTGATCTTACCTTTGGTTTTATCCAGCGCTGTGGAGCCACTGATGGTTTTAATTTACTCTTTCCGTCGCATGAGCATCAGGTCGGTAATACGACCAGAGCAAAAACAAGAGACGGCTGGTGACCTTTCGGTCAATTTTAGAAACTCCTTTTATTTTGGCAAATTGGTGATTATGTCTTGCTCCAAAATTTCCGGTTTGGGGGTGGGGGGGTGGAGAGAGACCGGTAAAATAACCACCCCACGTGGTTGCTATTGGCAGCACCGTGTGCCAAATGCATTCGCCAAATAAGCACTCGACCATCTGTTTCTACACAAACAGAAGAGACCATAATTGTTACTCCGGCACGACTGCCCTCAGGCAGGCATGAGGGAGACAGGGAAAGGACCCAGAAATGTCATGGTCGAATGAAAGGGTTCATAGAGAAGGCACCTCTGGAATCTAGTTCTTTTAATAGTTGGACAATTTTTCATTCAAATTTTAAAGGGCCCTTTAATTTTAGTCAAAACAGAGAATCAGAGAGCGATAAAGAGAGAAGCGTTACCTAGAAAAGATAAAATAGAAATAATAATAGAGTACTGATAAATAATTTCATTTGTAAATTTTGTAATAACATTTATAATACAACAGGACTGTTTAGAAAACACTTAAATCAGTGTCAGGGGATAAAAGCTGGAAGAGTTAATGTAGTAAATGTGTCTGGGAGGGTAGTTACCACTCAGCCGCTTGTCACTGTCCGAAACGTAACAGGAATGAAAGAAGTAGATAAACTATTCCAATGTGAAGTTTGCCCACTTAGATTTACAACAGCCATAGGTTTAGGGCAGCACGAGGGGCGCGTGCACCCAAATTTAAGGAATATTAAAATAAATAAAGAGAAGAAAGGCAATTTGGAAAAGGTAGAGAAAGGTAGGAGTTTGGTCCAACTCTGAAATAGAAATGTTAAACCGGTTAGAGCAGGAAGGTACAGGCTGTAAACATATTCATCAACTTACTGCAGAAAAACTAAGAACTAAAACACCAAAACAAATCTCTGCGAAAAGAAGATCACTCCTAAAACAAAACAGGATTCGCGATAAGGAAGTGGGCACTAAGTCACAAAATAGTCCCCATTAGTTATGGACCCCCTCATAAACACTATTGAAGATGGTTAAAAAGGAATATTTTTCGGTCAGGATAGGGAGGGGCACCATTGTGTAACCCCAGCGTTTGCGATGATACAGCATTTATCAGCCAATCCTATGAAGGAATGGCTTACAATTTAAAACTGACAAAGATTTTGCAATAATACTGGTATGGAGGTTAACCTAAGAAAAACTAAAGGATTTTACTTTGCTTATAAAAATAAAACATTTATTTATAATAATAGGGCTAACTGGAAATGTAATGAGGGAGAGATACAGGTTATAGATCCTGGAAGCACCGATAAATACCTGGGTGCAAAAATTGATCCGTGGATTGGGATAAGCCAATCACATTGGGAAGACCTGCTAGGAGACTGGATAGATAATCTTAAACGATCTCTTAAAATCCGTACAGAAATTGGAACTCTTGAAAGTATATTTTATCCCTAGACTTTATTATTATTAATTTTATCAGAAGCATCACTAAATTATCTTAATAGACTTGATAATATAATTGAAAGTGCGGTTAAAGAATGATTACATCTCCCACAATCTATCGCAGATGGGTTTTTATATACTAGGACTCGCGAGGGAGGCCTTGCGCTGGATAAACTATCTACATTTATTCCAATTGCCATTTTAAGGAAATATGAAAAGTTATACAGATCCAAGGATGAAATTTTACATGCCTCATTTTCATTCGAGAGTTCCAATCTAACGACAAAAATGCAAAAATTTAGTAAATTGAAAACGTTAAAGGAAATCTGGAATCCAAATATAAATGGGCAATTGGAAGAAATGGTTCTCACTGATGAGGAGAACAATGGTGTAGAAGAGTTTAGTAACAAGAACTATCCCAACTGGAGGAATCTAGAACATCAGAAATGGATGGCCTTGCCCTGTCAAGGGACGGGCACCCTTTACTTCAGGAACAATACCATCTCCAATAACTGGTTGACAAAAATTCAGCATACGAAGACATCCAAAGTAATAAACTCTATTTTATTACAAACACATTTATATCCTACAAGGGTGTCGTTAACCTATGGAGGGCCATTTAACATCAATTGTCAGCGTTGTAATGAGAGCTCAGAAACGATCACGCACATTTCAGGACAGTGTCCCTACGTAAAAAAAAAGAGGATTAAGAGACACAATAGAATAACGGAATTAACAAAGTTTATTAAGATGAGAGGATGGATAACATTTCTGGAACCACGCATAAAAGACAAAACTGGGAAATTATGGATACCAGACTTAATCTTTAAAAAGGAAAATCACATTTTGGGGATAGACGTAACTATCAGAATGAACATGCAACCTCACTCACTTGGACAGGCTTGGGAGGAAAAGAAAGAAAAATATAAACATCGAGAGAGTGAAATTATTGCCCTCACAAAAGGAACAAGACTATCCTTTTATGGATTTGTGACGGGATCCCGAGGAAAATGGTTTGAGAAGAACAATGAGCTAATGAAAGACCTTGGGATCGAGAAATTTAAAACTTTTGCACAAAACATCACAAATCTAGTTTTATCTTTAACTCTTGAGCTTTTAAGGATTTTTATGGACTCATAGGATTCTGTATTTGACATAATTTAATAACATTAGAATATTTAAATGTTTAATTTTAGATTAATTTTAATTAGGGTCATAGATTAAATTTTATTTAGTATTTTAACATTTTAATGTTTTAATAATAAAAGTAAATTATTTTAATTCACTAATTAAGGGTGGTGGGTAATGCAGGTGTAATTTAATTAAAGTGCACGAGACACACAACAAATGATGAGCGGGAATATAACCGCACGGTTGAAAAGCCCAGCTCATTCCTCACTTTAATCAGTGATTCTGGTTTACAATATTTTATCCCGTTCCCTTTAAGATCCTCTGGCTGTGGTTAGCTCGATAGGGGTAAACCTACGTAGCTGAGCCACGATAAAACTCAGAAAGGACACGATCCTTTCAAATGATGAGTGCATGAAATTAGCTGGGCTGGAAGGACATTCCAAAACGATCAACCAGATGATGAGGGAAATTGGAAGATGACAGCATGTAACAGAACCGGACCCTGTGCAGCATAAATGGGCAGTGGGTGATAGACAGGGACAGGGTCCATCCTGGAGCAGCGATGAACAGATTGAATAATTATTTAAGGGAAAGAAACACTCCAAATTATCAGACTGCCAACTGAGGCAACTGACCAGAGTCTGGCTCAACAGAGACTGTAAAGGGACTCCTGGGAAAGCATTCGGGATGGTGTTAGGATTCCCAATAATGACATACGACAGAATTGGACTAAAGGTGTCTGAGGCAGTAAACACAGGCATGATTCATGAGGATCTATGGATAGGAGATGACAACCCCCTACACAGGACGCAGTAGAGAAGAACAGGAGGTTCATAGGCACCACTTTGGACAAATATCCCCAAACTAATCCTGTGATAATGGGCCTGTACCCAATTTATTCAAACACACACACACTGTGTGGCTTCAAGACAAACATCAGCCTGAGTTGCCCCAGAAAGGGCCGCAATCTGGACACCAACATAACCCAGGGGGAGCCTACAGGGGAGGGGGGGAATACTGCCCCAACCTCACCCAGCCCTGATCAGTATGGGACAGCCCAATGCAATGTCAGCACCACCACCACCACCTTCTGTATTAGGCCCCACATCCCTGCCAGAATAGCCCAAACTCAGCTGATAAATAGACACAAAAGGGACAGGGTGGAATTCAGTGGGAGTGAGAAACTCCGGCAAACGTTGGAGGAATACCCGGTGAAGTATAATCCCGGTCTCCTGCCCCTGCCGGAGGAGTCACAGCAGATTCAAGCCCAGTTGGACACAGCCCAGAGAACCATCACCAAGGCCATACAGCAGGCCCATGATACCAACCAACAGGTAAAGGAGACTCGAGTAATGACTTGGTGGGAGGATTTCTGGGACTGGGGCTCCAACATACAAACCCATCCCTGGGTCTGCCTTCCTGACAGTGATAACTGTGTGTGTTGCTGACTCTGGTGAGCCCAGTGTACATCACCAGTCCTCACTGTTACATTTACCCAGTGGAAGAACAAACTGAATTTGGAGACCTCAGTCCACTTCCGGTCTCCCCCAGCCTATTGAAACGTTGTCGATATTTGATTAGACCCAATCAGTCTTCGTTACCATTGTGCACACAATGTTCTGTAATATTTGTTTTCTCAGCGAATTGAGATTTAAAACATTTGCTTGATATTCCCATTTTCCATTCTCCAATGTATAAAGCATTCCCCGGTTTTATAACGTTGCTTCACTTTCAAGTTTCCAGTTATGAATCTTTTTGGTCGAGATTTGTTTGATTTTAGAACTTGTTTGGCTTTGCCATTTCATTTGTTGTTTGATCAGGCAAGTGAATCTTAGCCCCCCTTGTGCATGAATATGGTTTGATTTTCTTTTATTATTAATGACTTTATAACGTGTGGCCATTGTAGTTTCCCTCTTGTTTTGTATTTGCTCATGTTTCCGATACCTTATTTATTCCAGTTTCTGATCTGAGTTACATGTCCCTTTCTCATGCCATCTGTAACACTCCAGTTGGTTATGTGTATATTGTGCTTTACTTGAGTCTGAATGTTTGTATACCCACCGGACAGAGATTGGTTTTCTATTTTGTGACCCATCATACTTTCGTTCAGGATCAAGAGGAGGGACTGTGGTGGGAGAGTCTGTCCAAAATAATTGATTTCTGATGGACTTCAACATGTTTTTTTCCATTTGAAGCATCGATCAGAATTATTTTATCGCCTTCGGGCAGCAGGCTCGGTGATAAACCCGGTGAAGAGTGAATTCACAAAAACACAAGTCACATTCCTGGGCCATGTGATCGAACGAACACACACACACACACACACACACACACACACACTGTCCATGGGATGTGAAAACAAAAAAAGGTTTTTGGGGAGCTTTCCATTCCAAAGAGAGAAGTCCCATGATTCCTGCGACTGTCTGATTGTTAAAATACCGTACGAATGCCCGATGACAATGTGGCTGCTTCATTGAGGGACTTGAAGTGGATGAAGACAGACAGGCAGAAGGTATCTGACATCCTGAAAGCTGTGCTCACCACTGCCTCAGTGTCAGGCACAAAGTCATTCAAGGTGGCGATCAATGAGAGTGATGTGGGTGTCAGTGCTGTCTTCTTGCAAGATGACAAGAAGATAGACTGACTGCATTTTTTCCATAAAATTGAATTATCAAAATAAATATTCCACGATTGAGGAGACCTTGAGCTGAGAGTTGGTGTTGTAACATTTCAACCTTTTTATTGTCAGTATTGACTGTTTAAATGGAGCTTATTATTTGCAGCCAGTTTGAAAATTATACACATGACAGGACAAGAGAACATCAATGCTGATGCATTGCCGCAGCTTCGAGGGAGATGGAGGTGTTCAGTACCAGGAGAAAACTGACAAAATGGTCTGTAATGGGGAATGTCTGCACAGTTACAGTCAGTGTGTATTTATTGTGGTCTACTAACAGCCTAAAGCTGAAGGCTTTCAACAGATGAAGCCACCTTTGTGAATGGATGAGTCTTTTTGTTTAAAAAGAGGGGAGGTGTGACAACACTAGGTCTTAAAATCAGTCTCCCCCAAAAAAACAACAAAACCCACCTCTTCAAACCAGAGGTAACAAGGTATCTATTTGAATCCAATTAAATAAACAACTTGAGGTCTAGGTTGGCTTTACAAAGTTTGGAACAATAGAAGCAGCCTGAATGGGTGGGGTCAAGCTCCCCCACAGCCAGGATTGTTAAGTTCAGTTCCTCAGTAGCAGTTGTTGCTGGGATCTTGAAGCTGGGCTTGGAAGCTGCAGTTCACCTTTCCATCGCCCAATGGTTTTTTCCTCCTGGACTGGGAGCATTGCATATGAGATCATCTCTTTTACTGAATTTGCCTGTGTCAAAGTATGTGATGTTCCTATATTGGAACAGTTAGTGTTTATTAATTAAAGTATAATGTTAAGATTTCCAATAGAATTATATATTCCACTTTCTGGTTTCTTTTGTTCCATTTGAACGATGGAGAATGAATAAAGTTTGTTTTGCTTCAAGTCTGGCAGGTTGGCCATTTGGGGTCGAGTGTATCTTCACAAAGTATGTTCGAGGGGTTTGGTCTGGTTCCTAACAGCGGTGTAAGAACTGTCTGACTCAACTGCCTTTGCAAAGGATGTGTTTATGGGATGCTGCCATTGTAGCAGCCTTTACCTGCTCAAGGGAAATAAAACAGACAGGCAGGAGGCTGGAAGAACACAGCAAGCCAGGCAGTGTCGGGGGGAGTCTACGTTTCAGGGGGTAACCCGACTTGGGAGAGAACGTCTTCAAAGTGGTCATTCTTTGAAGAGACTTCACAGTGGAACAAACTTGGTGAGAGACTAAAAAGACTGCAGATGCTGGAAATAAAACCCATCAGGAAGGGAGGCTGGAAATACAGGCACAGCAACTGGAATAAACAGGGCATCAAAACTGGCCAAAATACAAAGCATGCTGGGAATACCTGAGCCAAGACAAGAGACAATTCAGCCTCAGGGACAAGTCATTGCAAGATCTCAGCCCAGACAATTGCCAACTAGAGAGGCATCAGAACACATGAGGAAGTGTGAAAGGGCAATTCAGCCCTTCCTGATGAACAAACACTCGACAGACCAGCTCCCAGTATCTGGGAAGGAGCTTCAGTTTCTAAAGAATCAGATCGCTCAAAATAAATAGTTAAAAGTTTGAAGTTGAACTCTTAACCTTTGTTCAAATCAAGTTGTGACCTGGTTCCCTGCCTGTAGACTTGTGCTGTGTAGCCCCTTCCGAACACACCCCACGGTGCCCGGGGAAGTTAATACTGTGTACATTGGTTAAGGTGTCCACAGGGTCTTAGAGACCCCCCCGTTCTAGATCACATTTTGGCTTCAGTACAAAGTGACCCTTGACGCCCTTTGAACCTGAACTGCCTTCCTTGCCGGTATCTGGCACGTTCAGCCTGAGCTGGTCTTGAAGAGAGCAGCTGCCCCACGTGAAGGCCAGGGGATAAACTGAACATGAGAAACACTGGCACTGACCACCCATGGAGCCTTCAACTGGGACAGGCAAAGCACGGGCCGGGGCACTACACCGGATCCTCATTTTCCTTTTAAACGGATTGATTAAAGGACGACATAAACCTGTTAAAATGACAAGGGACCCCAACGGCAAAAACAGCAGGACCCCCTGAAGCAATCTCTGTGTGAAATGGCCCAAATTAGATTGGATTTGAATGGATTCGAATGGATGGCCTTGAGGTATGTAGGGAAGAGGTCTGGGGAATATTGGAAAGGATGAAAATAGATAAGTCCCTGGGCCTGATGGCATTTATCCTAGGATCCTCTGGGAAGCTAGGGAGGAGATAGCGGAGCCATTGGCCTTGATTTTTATGTCCTTGTTGTCTACAGGAATAGTGCCAGAAGACTGGAGGATAGCGAATGTGGTCCCCTTGTTCAAGAAGGGGAGTAGGGATAGCCCGAGTAACTATAGGCCAGTGAGTCTCACTTCTGTTGTGGGCAAAGTCTTAGAGAGAATTGTAAGGGATAGGATTTATGAACATCTGGATAGGAATAATGTGATCAAGGATAGTCAGCATGGTTTTGTGAAGGGCAGGTCGTGCCTCACAAACCTTATTGAGTTCTTTGAGAAGGTGACCAAGGAAGTGGATGAGGGTAAAGCAGTAGATGTGGTGTATATGGATTTTAGCAAGGCGTTCGATAAGGTACCCCATGGTAGGCTAATGCAAAAACCACGGAGGTATGGCATTGAGGGTGCATTAGAGGTTTGGATTAGGAATTGGCTGGCTGGAAGGAGACAGAGGATAGTAGTTGATGGTATAGTTTCATCTCGGAGTGCAGTTACTAGCGGTGTTCCACAAGGATCTGTTTTGGGACCATTCCTGTTTGTCATTTTTATAAATGACCTGGAGGAGGGGCGAGAAGGTTGGGTGAGCAAGTTTGCGGATGACACAAAAGTCGGTGGAGTTGTGGACAGCGAAGAAGGATGTGGCAGGTTACAGCGGGATATAGATAAGTTGCAGAGCTGGGCAGAAAGGTGGCAAATGGAGTTCAATGTAGCTAAGTGTGAAGTCATTCACTTTGATAGGAGTAACAAGAAGATGGATTACTGGGCTAATGGTAGGCTACTTGGTAGTGTGGATGAGCAGAGGGATCTTGGTATCCATGTACACAGATCTCTGAAAGTTGCCACCCTGGTAAATAGTGCTGTGAAGAAGGCATATGGTGTACTGGGCTTTATTGGTAGAGGAATTGAGTTCCGGAGTCCTGAGGTCATGTTGCAGTTGTACAAGACTCTGGTGCGGCCTCATCTGGAGTATTGTGTGCAGTTTTGGTCGCCATACTATAGGAAGGATGTGGAGGCATTGGAACGAGTGCAGAGGAGGTTTACCAGGATGTTGCCTGGTGTGGTAGGAAGATCGTATGAGGAAAGGCTGAGGCACTTGGGGCTGTTCTCATTGGAGAAAAGAAGGTTTAGGGGAGGTGTACAAGATGATTAGGGGTTTAGATAGGGTTGACAGTGAGAACCTTTTTCCGCTAATGGAGTCAGCTGTTACTAGGGGACACAGCTTTAAATTAAGGGGTGGTAGTTATAGGACAGAGGTTAGGGGTAGATTCTTTACTCAGCGGGTTGAGTGTTCATGGAATGCCCTGCCAGTAGCAGTGGTGAACTCTCCCTCTTTATGGGCATTTAAGCGGGCATTGGATAAGCATATGGAGGTTATTGGGCTAGTGTAGGTTAGGTAGGCTTCGGTCGGTGCAACATCGAGGGCCGAAGGGCCTGTACTGCGTTGTATTTTTCTATGTTCTATAAAGGGGCAGCATGTGCCAGGGAGCCAGCCTGGCGATGGGCTGAAGGGTCCCTGGGCCAGGAGCTGTGGGGACAAGCCCATTGGGAAGTGGGGAAGAAAGCTATAAAGTTTATCTCAGTGATTGCTGCTGCCTGCAGCTGGGACAGACTCCCCAGGGGGAGGCAGCATGGGATCCAGGCATTCCCGAAATCAACTCCACACTAGACCAGAGCAGAATGCAAGGCCCGAGCTCTTCAACAAGGAACAAGGCTGAGAGTTACAGGAAAGCTTGATCCATGTGGAACAGTTCCAGCCTCCATTTGGAAATGCTTATCCTAGTGAGGGGAGGGTCACTGGGGACCAGGAGACAGCCTTACTGTACATTGACAGATTGAAACAACATTACAGTCAGCTCCAAGGGACTGTACCGGTCTCCTCCAAGTCTGTAACACGGAGCGATACGCATCTGACCCTAACACGGAACACAGCCCCAGGAACAAATCCTGTCCCCAGGAGAAACCGGTCCCAGCCCAGAACGGGCTAATGGGCACCTTTGGAGTTCTACCTCCCCATGGGGATAAGTGAGAGGCTCAACACTGACCCAGCCACACCTGACCCACCTCTGCCCCACAGACAGGGAGCCCCCACCATCTTTCCCCAGGGTGACTGTGCCCCCAGCACCCACCCTCTGACCCACATACCCAGGGGAAGGGAAGACCTATGTCTGTTATTTGATTAAATCTATCTCCAGGCCGTCACACACTGATTGGACACTGAGGGTCACATGCCTCAGGCCAGCAGGCCACTCAGACCCACCCTGAGAACGAGCAACTCAGGAGGGAGACCCTTGACACCAGGAACTGAGGTCCTCCCTGCCATCAGGAAAGATAAGGCAGACCCCATTGAGGTGCTACACAAATGCAGCCAATCAGGCGAACACTCCAGCAGCTTTGCCTGGAGACTGTGTCCAATTTGTCTGTGATTTCGGGGATATGACCCACACCACACTAACCCACCAAGGCAGAAGCTGGGTCTCCCATTACCTCAGAAAGGGGGAGGGGTCTGTGGAATTGTGGGTCATCCACAAATTGATCGCTGTAGGAGGGAGGGACTTGAGGACAACAGCCATCCAGGAAAGTCAGTCTAGGTGTGGTCCAGACTTCCTACAGCCACCCCCCTCCAACTGGCAGGAATGGGTGAAGGGGCAGGAATATACCACAAAGCCTCTGACAGACCTCACCCCCCTCCAGAAAGAGACAGCACCCACCCCCTTCCTCTGCACCTACCCCATGCGGCTGAATTGGAGACTTTGCCCACGACTGCAGGGCACCCCAAACCCCATCATGGTCACGAGGAAGTTGGCAGCACCCCTCTGTACCCAGGGCCCCCCCCCCTGGAAGGAGCTGTGTGGGTGACAGTCACAGTGACTCCCCCCTGCGTAGTGATTGGGACCAGGTGGATCTGGTGGACGATGAGCTCCTTGATGAGGGATGTTAATCTGGGCCCAATCAGGAAGCCCTGGCTGACCAGGATTACCCGGGGATTGAGAATCTCCTCAGTTCAGGAACCTGACTCCGAGCTGGCTGGTCACAGCCAGTGTACTCTGTCCAAGTAAATCAAGGGGGACATGGTGACAGGGGCTGGGGGCTCAGGTCCCAGATCGGGATGGATTTGGATCGATTTAAACAGACTTGGGGATTACTGTCCGAGACCTTAAAATAAACCTTCGGTGAAAATATACGGTTAGTTTTGGTTACTTGTGGTTGGTCAAATCAAAAAGGTGGGGGAAATGGATTTTACCATTGCGAAAAACATTCTGGGTTTGAACAAAGTTCCCAAATTTGCCGAGGAAGTTCAGAAAGAGAGAGAAAAAAAAGAAACTTTCAGGATTAGCAGACAGGCTAAAATTTCCAAATTACCAAAATTCAATGATAAAATGTAGAAGCCTTTTTGAATTATTTTGAATAACCGGTGAGGCAGATGACTTGGCCAGAGACTGTGGGGGTAATGGTCGTTCCCCCCAATGATAGTCTGATGTCCAGTCAGACTGTTCCAAATGTTGAAGGCAGGCTTAAAGCAGCAGCCTACAGCGTCACTCGATACCAAACTGTCCCGGTTCCTGATCGATTCTGGGCCCAGCCCACACACACAACAGGATAGTTCCAGCAGAGTCAGTGATGGGGAGAAGACACGGCACCAGGTTAAACCGGATATTTCCCAAACTGGGGGAGGGGTGTTGGGGTGAAACAGCAGCAGGATCACCAATGCCAGCCACATGCCTCCTCGAAGCGAGGGAGACCATTTCATTGAGGGGGATGTCGTTTGGTACCAGAACCATGGAAACGGCTCTGTATGGGGACGAGGGGAGGTCAGGTCCCGGGACTTACAAAGTTTGGGGAAAGTGAGGCAGTCCTGAACCAACACGTGGATCACCTGAAAGCTGTTCCCTCACAAACAGGGCAGGAGCAAAACATACTAGGCCCCTGTCAACAACCAGAAGGCCTGTCAGAAACCATGGGCTCTCCCCTCTGGCTGGTGTCGAGGAAACCTCAGGGTCCAAGATGGATGCAGCCTCGATACCATTCCCGCTGGGAGGAGGAGGAAACTCTCGAGATGCTCCGGATACAAGGAGAGGAACTACAGTCCGGTACAGGCCGTGTCAGAGTCCGCATCAGAGGGACCGGAGCTGGGGTGGACACGTCACAGGGAAAAGGTACAAGAGGAGCTGACCCACACCCCCCGGGCCAGTGGGGAGGGTGGGGGGCATGGGTTTGCTGCAAGATCCTTGATTGGGGGTTTCAAGCCCAGGCCAATCAGGAAGCCCTGGTTAACTGATATAACCAGGAGATTACGTGAGGGCCCGGGTGTCCTTGGAGAAGGAGCACGCGGTGTCCACCAACACCCTGGAGTTGTTCAGGGAGAGGTGGGCGCCGCAGGGAGTGGAGTGCATCATTTCCCCCTCCAACTCTATTTTGATTTAGTCCCTGCCCTCCCCTTCACTGTTTTGATCACACAGCATTGCCCTTTGATGAAGGGCACTGCTCGTCACAGGCCACTCGGGTGTTTTCCTACTTTTCCTGGTGGTGGAAATTGAATAAAGATTTGTGCGCTTTATGTCTCTCACTGTGTCTCACACGCACACACACACCATGGGTGCTGGGGATAAAAATAATAAGCACTACCGCAGTTAGGCGGTAGTGTGGGGGTTAATAAAAAGAAAAAGAGAAAAAAAAATCTAAAAGGAAAAAAAAATAAACAAAAAAAAACATACAGGAGTGAGGGGCACTGCTTGTCACTGACCACTCGGGTGTTTTCCTATCTTCCTGGTGGTGGAAATTGAATAAAGATTCGTGCAGCTTGTATCTCTCACTGTGTCTCACACCTGCACACACACACCATGGGTGCTGGGGAAAAAAAAAAGCACTACTGCAGTTAGGCGGTAGTGTGGGAAAAAAAAGAAAAATAAATGAACCAGGAGAAAGGGCACTGCTTGTCAAAAAAAAAAGATAACCAGGAGATTACGTTAGGGCCCGGGTGTCCTTGGAGAAGGAGCACGCGGTGTCCACCAACACCCTGGAGTTGTTCAGGGAGAGGTGGGCGCCGCAGGGAGTGGAGTGCATCATTTCCCCTCCAACTCTATTTTGATTTAGTCCCTGCCCTCCCCTTCACTGTTTGATCACACAGCATTGCCCTTTGACGTGAAGGGCACTGCTCGTCACAGGCCACTCGGGTGTTTTGCCTGTTAAGAGTTGGACCAGTGGCAGTGTTGTGCCTGTAGGAGAAGAGAGAAGACAGAAGGGAGAAGACAGAAGGGAGAAGACCAAGGAGGAGGTGGAGGAAGGAGGTGAGAGCTGTGTGTTCTGGGCCCTGTGTTTGAGCTGACCTGGGGGCGCACTCCCACTGCTGGTCTCTGGGACCCCGCCTGGGCCTGCCTCCACCACCGCAGCCTGGGACTCGCCTGAGGCCCCTTCCCACAACCTCCTCCACTGGTGTGACCTGAGGCCTACCTCCACTGCTGGGACCAAGGGCCAGCCTGGGACTTGCCAGAGGCCTGCCTCCACCAGCGCTGCCTGGGACTCGCCTGAGGCACCTTCCACAACCTCCACCACTGCTGACTGGAACTCGCCTGGGAGTCCCTCCCCAACAGGTCCGCCTCCACTGCTGGGACAAAGGGCCAGCCTGGGATTTGCCAGAAGCCTGCCTCAACTGCTGCTGCTGCTGCCAGAGGCCTGCCTCCACCACCACTGCCTGGGACTTGCCTGGGAGTCCCTCCCCAACTGAGGGCCTGCCTGGGACTCGCCAGAGGCCTGCCTCCACCACTGCAGCCTGGGACTTGCCTGAGGCCACTCTCCACAGCCTCCACCACTGCTGCGACCCGAGGCCCCTCTCCACCGCTGCTGCCCAGGACTTAATTTTGGGGCTGCCTGGGACTTGTCTTGGGGACCCTCCCCAACAGGCCTGCCCCTACCGGTGACCAAGGGCCTACCTGGGACTCGCCCGAAGCCTGCCCCTGCCATTGCCTGAGGCCGGTTTCCACCGTCGCTGCCTGGGACTCTCCTCGGGTGACTGGCTTTGGGCACGACCCCAGGACTTGCGCCACTGCTACAGCCAAAGGCCCACCTCCAGCAGCAGAATATGGCGAGCCCGAAGGTCGCAGGGCCCAGCCGGACCTACGCCGGGGTAGCCGCTGCCTTGGGCTCGGCTGGCCCAACCCCGGCCGCGACCGCATCCCCCTTCAGGCACCTGACCAAACGCCTGGGGGTCAAGGCCTATCCCCATCCCAACATGACCATCGAGGCCTGCAGCAAGGCCATGGCTAGTGTGGTCGGCCCACTGGCCATCGTCGCTGCGGCCCGCATGTACGGGAAGGCCGTATTCTTTCTTAAGACCGAGCAGGCGGTCCACCTGGCCGTGGAGAGGGGGCTCACTGTGGGCGGGACATATTTGCCAGTCGACCCTTTGGAGGTCACGGCCCAGAGAGTCGTGATCTCCAACGTCCCGCCCTTCATTGCCAGCGAGCTCCTTCTTCCCCACCTCAACACCTTGGGGGAGATCCGGTCAGGCGTTCAACCGCTCCTGCTCGGTCTTAAGGACCCCACCCTCCGTCACGTGTACTCCTTCCGACGCCAGGTGTTTATTTGCCTGGCCCGGGAGGAGGTCACGGAGGGCTCCTTCACTGTCCTCCACGAGGGCGCGGCATACCGCGCCTTCTGGACGGCGTGCGGTGCCACCTGTGCCGTGAGGTGGGGCACATTAGAAAGAACTGCCCCACCCAGAAGGCTGCCCAGCCCACACCAACGGCTGCGGGTGGTGCCGCCGCACCCACTTCCCCTCCCCCAAAGTCAACACCACAAGCCCCGGCACCGGGGGCTAAGCCGGAGGCTCCCAATGCCTCAGCCTCTGGCAGGGAGGGGGGTGAGCGTCCGACCGAACGGAAGGCGCTCAGAAAGACGCAACGCGTCAAGCCCGCCCACGGGGAGACCACCCTATCCCCATCCCCTTCCCCTTCCCCTCCACGTAACCCACGACCTGCCCCGCCCCGGCACGACAATGTCCCTGCGGCCGTGCCAGCGTCGCCCCGGCGCGGGAACCCTGACACCCGAACCCCCAAACCCGTACCTGATCCTGGCCCCACTGACCCCGACCCCAACACCGACGCCCACCTCGTTAAGGAAACTCCTGGGGCTTCAACCCCCCCACCAGAAACTGAGCCCCGCCCCACCCAGCCACCCCCTGGCACTAACCTGGGGGGAACCACCGCTGCCCTACCACCTCCAGAGACTGATTCTCCTAGCCCTGGAGAGGGAACTGGGCCCCTGCCCCGCCCGCCATCACCTGATATACCAGGGGCGGGGCAGGAAGTGACATGGCTGACCCTCCCCACCCTGGCCACGCCCCCTGAATTCCCCCAGCCAATCGTATTCCGGGAAAGGTGGGGGGGAGGGACCTCGGGCCCCATGACCACCAAGGCGGGCGGGGAGGAGAAGGCTCATAAACTCCCCCCTGTCTCTCTGGGGAAGAGGCACTGGCCCTTGGAGGGGGGAGAAATCCCATCAGCGCGTCGGCGGCGCTGCCCCTCTCCAGGGGATGAGCCGACGGTGTCTCCCCACTGTCCTGCACCATGGCCTGACCTGCCCAAACCCCCAGGGGCGACAGCCGGGCCTTCCACCGCCATAACTCCTCCAGCCCCTGGGGAGGATTTTAATAACAACACGGGCCATGGTGCAGGCGACAGATTTTTATTCACTGCTGGGTCGTCGAGCGGTGGAGGCGAGGAAGGTGTTCTCCTCGCTCCTCCCTCCCAGACTGTTTTTCCGGGGGCCTTGGCCCTGGGGGAGGACCTTTTCCCCGAGGAGCCGGGCTTCCCGGTGTCGGGAGAGGAGCGGGGCCCCGAGCCTCTGCCGCCCGGCGACCCGAACTCGGGGCGTTCCGGGAAGGGGTGCGCCGAGGAAGGGACTGAAGGTGACCCTGGGGGTGGGGTCATTGGAGGTTTGAGGCCAGTTGGCGGTGCCGGACCAGCCCCCATCCTCTCGGTGGGGGAGGGGTCGGTGACCGAAGGCGACCTCCCGGAGGAGGGTTCTGGATCGGTGGCGGACACCGGGGACGACGCGGAGTCCGTCTCCAGCGACATTTTCGAGTCCCAGGTGCCCCCCACCGATCTCCCCCTCATCCCCCTCGAGGAACTCCGGGAATTTGTCGAGGAAACTCGGAGTCGCCGGGATAGAGCCCAACTGGCGCTCGACCGCTGGAGCTCCTTCGAAAGAGTCTACTGGTCGGCCCACGCTGCGCGCCAGGCGCCTGGGCTTGACGTCAATGAGCGAAAGCGAGTCAGGAACTTCCTGGGAGCACTCCTGGTGAGGGCGAGGGACTTCTGTGCCCCTCTCTCGTCCTCCCAGTAAATATGTACATAGTTTAACTGTGTGTACTGGTGGTGGTTGCACTATACTTCCGACATGGAGACAACTATAGCCAGCCTCAACATCAACGGCAGCAGGGAGTCACAGCGCAGATTCCAGACCCTCTCGGTCCTTCGGGACGGGAGGTATGCGGTGTGCTTCCTGCAAGAAACCCACACTACCCCGGGAGACGAAGCCACCTGGCTCCTGGAGTGGCGAGGGGGGGTCTACATGAGTCACCTCACCCGCAGATCTGGCAGGGTGGCTATCTTGTTGGCCCCGCATTTTCAGCCGGAGATCTTGGGGGTCAGGGAGCCAGTGCCAGGCCGTTTGCTTCACCTGACGGTTCGGCTGGGGGGCGCGGTGCTTCACTTGGTGAACGTCTACGCTCCCCTGGCCGGGCCGAGGCAAGCGAGCTTCTTTGAAGTGTCCGCGCATCTTGCTTCCATCGACGAGAACCAGGGCGTCGTCCTCGGGGGAGTTTTTAACTGCGTCCTCGAGGACAGGGACCACGGCGGTGCCCGCACGAGTTCGACGTCGGGGAGGAGGTTGGGGGACTTGGTCAAGTCCTTGGACCTGGTGGACGTCTGGCGGAATCTCCATTCTGACTCCATCGCCTTCATCTTCGTGAGGCCTGGGGTCGGAGCGTCCAGAATCGACCGCCTGTACGTTTCGCGGGCGTACGCCTCCTGTTTTCCGAAGGCCTCCACGCGGCAGGTGTCGTGCACGGACCATCACCTGGTGTGGGCGGAACTCCTTCCGTTCGGCGCCAGGTTGGGCTCCGCGTACTGGCACTTTAACAACCTGCTGCTGGAGGACGAGCGGTTCCGGGACTCGTTTCGTCGTTTCTGGGCCGGCTGGAGAAGGAAGCGGGGGAGCTTCCCCTCCCTGAGGCTATGGTGGGACGTGGGCAAGGCTCACGTCCGCGTCTTCTGTCAGGAGTACGCGAGGGGGTCGACAAAGAGGCGGAAATCCAGGATCGGGGAGTTGGAGAGGGAGATGCTCGACCTGGAGTCACGCCTCGGTCAGCCCGACGCGGACCCGGCCCTGCGCGGGGTGTACGAAGAGAAGAAGGCCGCGCTCCGGGACCTGCAGCTCGTCGGGGCTCGGGGCGCGTACGTGAGGTCGCGGCTCCAGCTCCTCCAGGACCTGGACCGCGGCTCCCCCTTCTTCTACTCGCTGGAAAAAAGGCGTGGCACCCGTCAGCAGCTCCTTGTGCTGCTGGCCGACGACGGGTCCCTCGTCTCGGATCCGGAGGGTATCAGGGCCCACGTCCGATCCTATTACACGGCCCTGTTCTCTCCGGATCCGTCCAGCGAGGATGCTCGCAGAGTTCTGTGGGAGGACCTGCCGCAGCTCAGCCCGGAGGACGCCGGAAGGCTCGACGCTCCCGTCACCTTAGAGGAGCTGACCGGAGCCCTCGACCGGCTCTCGAGGGGCAAATCCCCGGGGCTGGACGGGCTGACTGTGGAGTTCTTCAGGGCGTTCTGGGACGTCCTGGGGAGCGACTACGCACAGGTCCTGGGGGAGTGTCTAAATGCCGGAGAGCTGCCCCTTTCTTGGCGCAGGGCGGTCATCGTCCTGCTGCCAAAGAAGGGGGACCTTCGTTCTTTGAAGAACTGGCGTCCTGTCTCCCTCCTCAGCACGGACTACAAAATCTTTGCCAGGGTGTTGTCTTCTCGCCTGGCTTCCGTGCTGGCCCACATGATTCACCCGGACCAGTCCTACACGGTCCCGGGCCGGAGGATACAAGACAACGTCCATCTGGTCCGGGACCTGATCCATTTCTGTCGACGGGCTGGTCTGCCGAGCGCCTTCCTGTCTCTCGACCAGGAGAAGGCGTTCGACAGGGTCGATCACGAGTACCTGCTCGGGACTCTGCGGGCGTTCGGGTTCGGGACGCAGTTCGTCGCCCGGATCCGACTTTTGTACGCCGCCGCAGAGTGTCTGGTTAAAGTTAACGGGTCCCTGACGGCGCCCCTTCGCTTCGGGAGAGGAGTGCGTCAGGGCTGCCCCCTGTCCGGCCAGCTGTATTCCCTGTGCGTGGAGCCTTTCCTGCACCTCTTGCGGAGGAGGTTGTCGGGGCTGGTTCTGCGCGGCGCCGGCGCGGGGGTGGTCCTCTCGGCCTACGCCGACGACGTGCTCCTCACTTTCACCGACCCGGCTGACCTGGGGAGGATGCGCGAGTGCCAGGCCGTGTACTCGGCGGCGTCTTCCGCCAGGATCAACTGGGCCAAATGTTCCGGGCTACTGGTGGGTCCGTGGCGGGTGGACTCCCTGCCGGAGGAGTTTCGGGGGTTCAGCTGGAGTACCACCCATCTCCTCTACCTGGGGGTCTACCTCAGCCCGACCGAGGAATCCTGGCCGGCCAACTGGCAGGAGCTGGAGGCCAAAGTCTCGGCTCGCCTAGGCCGCTGGACAGGACTGCTCCGAGTGCTATCTTACAGGAGCCGAGTGCTGGTCATAAACCAGCTGGTGGCCGCCATGCTGTGGTACCGGCTGGTCACTTTGGTCCCTCCTCCTGGCTTTGTCGCTGACATCCAGAGAACGTTGGTCGACTTCTTCTGGGACAAAAAGATGCACTGGGTCGCTGCGCAGGTTCTGAGTCTCCCCATTGAGGAGGGCGGTCAGTCGCTGGTGTGCGTCCGCACCCAGGTCGCGACCTTCCGCCTTCAGACCTTGCAGCGATACCTTTACGTCGAGCCTCCTCCTAGGTGGTGCGCCCTGGCGACGTATTTTTTCCGCCAGGTGCGTAACCTCAACTACGACACGCAGCTCCTGTTCGTCGACCGTGACGGTTTGGAGGTCGCCCTCAAGGTGCTGCCTGTCTTTTACCAGGACCTGATCACTGTCTGGAACATGGTCGAATCGCGTTGCGCCTACCCTCCGGCAGGAGTAGCGGCTGTCGTCAGGGAGCCGTTGCTCAGGAATCCGCACCTCCGTGCTCGCGGGTTCGAGTGGCTGTCGGAGGGGAGGGCCGTGGCGGCGAGGGTGACCAGGGTCGGGGACGTGCTGGGTGCCGGGGGGCTGGGCTGGACGTTGCCGCAAGACATAGCGAGCAGGGCAGCGGTAGACGTCCGGTACGTGGCCACCGGCATCGGACGCCTTAAAACGGCGGTGCTCGGACCCGACGTAGTGCACCAGTTGGAGGACGCTCAGGTGTGCGGTGGGATCCCGTCCGCGCTCACCCCTGCCCGGAAGGAATTTCACATCGGCCCCAAGGTCCCGTACTTCCCGCGGGAGCCTGTGCCCCACAACCTGAGCCGCCTCCGAAATTTTAACTTTGTCCCGTTCAAGGACGTTAAAAGTCAGGCCCTGTATCGACTGCTGTTGCACACCGTCCACCTCTTCTCTCTCATCCACCGCCCGGACACGCCCTGGCGTGCCCATTTGCCACCGGGCGGTGGGTATCCCCAGTGGAGGGCCCTCTACGCTGGAGTCCTCCCCCTTTCTCTCGGGGATCTGGGGTGGAGGGTGCTGCACGCAGCAGTCCCCTGCAACTGCAGATTGTGGTGGTTCACGGACTCCCAGCCCAACTGCTTATTCTGTGGAGTCCGTGGACCATGTGTATATTGGGTGTGGGCGTTTGCACTCCCTTTTTGATTTCCTCAGCAACCTTCTCCTCTGCTTTTGGTTGCACTTCAGACCCACGCTCCTGATCTTCGGGCACTCGGTGCGGAGGAGGGAGGGCAGGTCTGAAGACCTCCTCGTGGGTCTGCTCCTGGGCCTGGCCAAACTGGCCATAAACAAGTCCAGGCAGCGGGCCGTGCAGGGGGTCGTTAGGGCCGACTGCCTGCCCCTCTTCCGCCGTTACGTTAGGGCCCGGGTGTCCTTGGAGAAGGAGCACGCGGTGTCCACCAACACCCTGGAGTTGTTCAGGGAGAGGTGGGCGCCGCAGGGAGTGGAGTGCATCATTTCCCCCTCCAACGCTGTTTTAATTTAGTCCCTGCCCTCCCCTTCACTGTTTTGTTCACACAGCATTGCCCTTTGATGTGAAGGGCATGGCTTGTCATTGGCTATTCGGCTGTTTCCTTTCTTCCTGGTGGTGGAAATTAAATAAAGATTTGTGCACCTTGTGTCTCACACCTACACACACACCCCATGGGTGCTGGGGAAAAATAAGCACTACCGCAGTTAGGCGGTAGTGTGATGGTTAATAAAAGAATCTAAAAGTGGTTTCCTGCCCTTTGATGTGAAGGGCACTGCAAAGAAGAAAAAAAAGTAACCAGGAGATTACGTTAGGACCCGGGTGTCCTTGGAGAAGGAGCACCTGGTGTCCACCAACACCCTGGAGTTGTTCAGGGAGAGGTGGGCGCCGCAGGGAGCGGAGTGCATCATTTCCCCCTCCAACTGTATTTTGATTTAGTCCCTGCCCTCCCCTTCACTGTTTGATCACAGCATTGCCCTTTGCTGTGAAGGGCACGGCTTGTCACAGGCCACTCGGGTGTTTCCTTTCTTCCTTGTGGTGGAAACTGAATAAAGATCTGTGCCCCTTGTGTCTTTCACTGTCTCACACCTGCGCACACACAACATGGGGCTGGGAAATAATAAACATGTGTCAGATATCCTGTTCATTGGGAGAGCTGCCTCTGAGGGAACTGGATCAGTGTCCAGGACTCTCCCTTTGTATCAGGGAGGGGACTGACTCCGATGGCTGCCCACATCCAGGGTGGGCTGATGCTGTTGGTTCGTGCTTTTTCCCTGGCTTGTGGGTTTCTTGGCTGTTTCCCTGGCTTGTGGTTCCTGTGATTTTTGGGGGGTAATCCCGATTCATGACCTGGCTGGTTTACAAAGCCAGTTTTGTAACCTCATTCCTTGTTTTGTTTACTGAGGACTGATTTCTAAACTGCCTGATCCCCACAGCCAGTGTTTCAGGTGTAACTCAGGCCTCATTCGGGGATTGTTGTTGCACTGGCTGGTTACAGCCCGTCTTACTCTTTTCTCTTTTACTTTGAGAAAAGGACAATGTTGATTTTGTGGCGGGGCTTAGCCCTTGCACTCGAGTTTTCTTGGTTTTTTGTTTGTCTTCCCTTTTCTTTTTGTTGTTTGGACTGAGCCCTTGTGAGAAAATACATCTGAGCAGAGGAACTGTTCCTATGGGTAGGCCTAGCCCTGGGACTGGGCATCTGTAAAGACTGTGGGTGTCGGGTGTCTGTGTGTAGGTGAGTATTTGCTGTATCCTGGAGTCTGGGGGAAGACCTTGCCTTCAGGAGTGGACCAAACCCCTGCGTTAACTGCACCTTTACAATATACTGTGTTCCTGTGAGTGGGCCCAGTTCTCCAAGTCTGGGCCAGGACTCCATGGAGACTGAACACCTGTGTGCTGTGGGGTGTGTATTTGCTGCCTTCAGGAGTGGACCCCATTTCTGACAAGGTACTCTAGACTGGAACAGTCTCTGATCCTAGGAATGGACTGTGTACTGGGAAGGACTCCTATTTGTTTGTTGATAATTGACTGTCATGTTGCCCGTTGTGTTTAGCACCTGCACTGTCTTGTGTCCCTGGGTCGAGTCGGCCTCGTTGAGAGCTGGAAGGTTCATAGGTCATCCTGAAACCTGTCACCCCGAGAGCTGGAGGGTGGGTAGGCTGTTAAGTGAACCTGAAGGTTCACAGAAAAATAACCCAGGGACTGACCTGCACACAGAATGTGCGCGCTGGGGAAAAGCACTACCGCAGTTAAAACAGGAGGGTCAGAGGTTCTGTTCACTGAGCGGTCTCTGAGGGAGCTGGACCAGTGTGTGAGAGAGAAGGGAAGGACTCTGCTCTTTCAAGAGAAGAGGAGACTGATTTTTGTTGTTGGCTCCTTTGCAGTAAGGAGGAGTTTATTTTGTGGGTGGGTAGTTGGTTGTTTTCTGGCTTTTTCTCTTTTTTGCTTATTTGAGCCTGCTCCCACTAATGGAGCCTGGACCTTGCCTGGCCTACCTACACCTGGGGCCTGCTCTGACCACTGCTGCCTGGGCCTCACCCACACCCAGGCCTGCATCTACTGCTTTTGCCTGGGGCCTCTTTCTGCTGCTGCTGGCCAGGTCCCACCTGCACCCAGGCCGCCTCCTGCTGCTGGCTGGGTCCTGTCTGTACCTGAGACTGCTGCTGATACCTGGGCCACAGGCTCACCCAGGCCTACCTGCATTGCTGCTGCCTGGCCCCAAATCCTCTGCTGTCACTAGGGCCCACTGGGACTCTGGACTGCCTGTACTACTGCCTCAGCCTAGTCTCAAGATTAGCATTGCCTGAGGGGGTCACAGCAAAACTCATGGAGAGATCAAGCACAGCAGGCCCCAGCCGTACCTCCGCCAGGATAGCCGCTGCCTTAGACTCAGCCGCTTCAGCCCCAGCTACAACCCCGAGCCCCTTCAGGCACCTCACCAAACACCCCGTTGTCAAGGCCTACCCACCACCTGGACATGACTATCGAGGCCTGCAGTAAGGCCATGGTTAGTGTGGGTCGGCCCACTGGCCATCGTCGCTGCGGCCCGGATGTACGGGAAGGCCGTATTCTTACTAAAGAAAGAGCGGGTGGTCCACCTGGCCGCGGAGAGGGAGCTCACTGTGGACAGGACACAGCTGCCCGTCGACCCTTTGGAGGTTACGGCCCAGAGGGTCATGATCTCCAACGTCCTGCCCTTCATTCCCGGTGAGCTGCTTCTTCCCCACCTCACCACCTTGGGGGAGATCCGGTCAGGTGTCCAACCGCTCCTGCTCGGTCTCAAAGACCCCGCCCTCCGGCACATTTACTCCTTCTGACACCAGCTGTTCATTTGCCTGGCCCGGGAGGAGGTCACAAAGGGCTCGTTTACCCTCTGAGGGCACAGTCTACTGCGTCTTCGTGATGGCAGATGGCGTGCGGTGCCACCTGTGCTGTGAGGTAGGGCACATGCCTGATCCCTGCCCTGCACCTCCTGACCCCAGGCCCATCCCCCACCCCGTTACAGATACCCCCTGGGGCATCGATGCCTGGTCATGGTCCTAGCCTTCGTGGGGGGGTGGGGGGTGCGCGGGGAAGAGAAAAGAGGAGAAGGGAGAAGGGAGAAGACGTGGGGAAGGAAGTCCCTGAGCCCAGTCCCTGCCCCACCCTGCCTGGGAGTGGAGTGCATTGTCCTGTGGAGGATGTGGACCATGTATATATTGGGAGTGGAGTGGATTAGTTCCCTCTCCAACTGTATTTTGATTTAATCCCTGCCCTCCCCTTCACTGTTTGATCACAGCATTGCCCTTTGATGTGAAGGGCACTGCTGGTCACTGGCCACTCGGCCGTTTCCTTTCTTTCTGCTGCTGGTGGAATATAAATTAAATGTACACACTTGTTGGTCTTCATTGTGTCTGACACCTGCACACAGGTGACAAGAAGAAAAGAGTCAGCCTCATTGCTCTGGGCCTGGGGTCAGATGTCAGGCAGAAACCCTGGGAGATCACAGGGGGGGTCAGGCAGCATCCATGGGGAGACAGCAAGCTCACGGTTTGAGTCTAGATGGCTCTTCATCAGAGCTGAAGTGAAGTGGGGAGGGGTCAGTCATGATGCTGCAGTTTGGGGGGTGGGGGTGTGCCAGGCGTGGGGGCAGTGGGTGTAAGGTGCTGCTGGGGAAAAGATGTTGGTTGTTCAGCTTCTGTGATCGGAAAGTGAGACCGACCGATCAATGGTGTGTCTTCTGCCAGCCTGGAAAGGACAGGAAGTGGGATGGGGGGAGGGGAGGAGATGATGATAAGCTAAAGGCAAGGAAACATTCACAACTTTTAAAAAAAAACGGTGTTGAACTTCATATGAAGACCAGAAGATAAAGATAACCCCAGAAACCGGCCAATGGGCTGAGCAGTCTCCTGTTCCAGTGGATCCCTCCACACAGTCTTATTCCGGGTCAAAGATCGATGCATTCCAACTCTTCACTGGACAGACACCAACATGCTCTTTAACACCATCCCACCACCCTCCCAAATCCTGCTCCCCCCTCCCTCCCCCATTTAGTTTCCTTGCAGCCAGTTTGAATGAGACATTACAACATTAAAGTCAATTCATGTTACTTTCACTGAGCAGTTGTGATCGGTCTGTGACACACAAGGACAGAGCCTTTGCTGAAATGGTAACGCATCTCTTGACTATCTCCATTCATTTAAAAATCAGAGATTGCTTTCATTGGCTGAGATCTTTATATTACAGTGCGGTGTGTGCCAGAGAGTCCGAGCAGAGTTAGAAATTGGAACAGACAGAATGAGCATTAAGCTCAGGCAGGAACCCCACAAGCCTGTTCTGCCAGGCCCCAGGATAATGGCTGACCTGGGCACTCCACACTGCCATCATTACAAACCAACTCGTCACAATCAAAAACCTACCTCCACCTTCAAACAAAGACTCGGCTTCCCTTGTTTGATAAAGGCAGCTCCAGACCAATCTTCTGAAAAACAAAACTCTCATCTGTCTTCAGTTGACGACTGTTTTAAAACAAACAGCAAATTCTGGTGGAGATTGTCCCAAACGAGAATAGCCTTTCCACCTCCACAATGTCTTCCATTTCAGTTCAGCTTCCACTTCCTTCCAACTCTGGTGGACACTAAACCCTGCCCTGGTTTGGATTTGAGGCTGTAATTGTGATGGGCAGTTGGTATTCAGGAGTTTGAAGAGCTGCCTGAATAAGGCAGGACACTGGGACACATGCATTATATGTTGGAAACTGGCCACAGAAACCACGGTGGGAATTCTAGACGTTATTGAAACCCTCCAAGATGAAACTTGGTGCAGTGCTGTGTGAGGGGAGAGATTATAAAGCTGACCAAGACAATAATTGTTGTACAAGCCTCTAGTTTACACACAACTTTCTAGGGAAAACAACCTGCTGTCTCTCCCTGGTCTGGGTCTGTCTGTGACTCCAGATCAAGAGCAACATGGCTGACCCTGAACAGACTTCAACATTGAACTGAGCAGCTGACTGGACGAGGGATATTAGGGATGGGAACAAACACCAGGGTTCTCAATAATACCCCCATCCCAGAAAAATAACAAACACTATTAATTACAAGAAATTAATTTAAACTTCCATCTCAAATCCTTCCACGAGGAAAGGCATTACATGGAGATTGTTATAAAATGGAATTGGTCTACAGACAGTGTCACAAAACCCCACCCTGCACGGTCACTACTGAAGACCCCAATGGCCCTGAATTAAGTCCTTGGCCTCTCTCCACTCACTGTGAAGTCAGTCCCACTGGAGAGCTGACGACAGGATTTTAAACGTGGTCACACTTGGTAGTCAGTGTGTGTCTAATATTGCGATAGCTTAGAGGATGCTTTATTCAGAAAGCCATCTGCTTTGTATCACACGGGAGTGTTCCATCAGTTTAATGAAATGAAGAGCAATGTTCCACTTGCATCTCCGTTATTTTCCGAGGCTGGTGCACAGATGGAATGAGCTGCCAGAGGGAGTGGGAGAGGCAGAGACATCATTGAAAGACAGCTCCATGGATAGGGAAGGCTCACAGGGATATGGGGCAAATGCAGGCCCATGGGACAAGTTCAGATCGGGAAACTGGGTCAGCAGGGACGGGATGGACCGAAGGGTCAGTTTCTGTGCTGTATGACTCAGACTGGAAACGACTCAGCAGCATCTCAGTGGTACATGAGAATTTACCCAGCATGCCGATCCCAGGGAATGCCCATCTCCTTGTCCTAGACTGACAGGTGAGGAGATGGTGGGATAATGGTAGTGTCACTGAACCAGTAATTCACAACTCCATGGAGCTCAAGCCCCTTCCCCATCCCAGGAGAAGGACCTTTGGAAAATATTGAAAGTTTAGGTATGGAATCAGTTCAGCAAATCAAACCGAGGTTGGTAGGGAGATTATTCAATGACCTGACTATACTCCAATATAGATCTTGAAGAACAACTAACTCAGGCAGAAGAATTAATCAGTTAAAAAGGATCCAGAAACAAGAGAGCAGGGTCTGGGGCTCAGAACACGGAATCATTGACTCAAGGAGAAACAACTTCAGGGAAAGGGAGGAAAGCAGATCATGGAAGGAGGTCACGGAGGGCTAGTAAGAGAAGGCAGAAAGAGGACACCAATAGTGTTGCCTGGAAACATTTGGCTAAGAAATCCCATTAAAGAGACTCAAATACTGAATAACACTAGGAGATAATGTACCCAGTAAACTCTGGGGCACTGACTGTTGCCCTCTGTCCTCTACCCAGTGAGGAGCTGGAAAGGGTATACAGTGGGGAATGATCCATTCCCAACCATGAAGCTGAGACGTTAGTTCTAGCCATAGACCATCAGGGGGAATGGCAAGCTCCTGATGAGCCCCACAGAAGGAAGTGACATCAAGGCAGTGATTGAGGAGATCAATCCGAAACGTGTCCCAGGTCCCAATGGGATGGACCTGGAGGCCATTAACATTCACAGAGTTACTCCTCACCTCAAGGTTCCCTCTGGACCATCAGGAGCGGGACCCGATTCATTGACAAATCAAACTGTTTTAATTCTAAAGGCTGGATGACCAGGACAGCCTTAAAGTAAACGATAACCAGAGACAGATTACTATTGGCCTGGTTTTAGCAAGTCTTTTCCCTAAGGGTTTAAGCGAGGAGACTCAAATCAGGCTGTTAATTTGAATTTTGGACAGAATGGTTGTCATGCGGCAATACAGCCTTCTTGCAAAAGATTACTCAAAAAGGAACTCAAATAGAAAGGATCTTTCAGTTGTCTTGGAATTGGCTACAGCCTTCAACTCCATCACAAACTGTACCTCATGGTTCCCCTGGTAATGGCAGTGGGAGAGTGTACCTGGGTAACTCTTATTGCTTGTTTTTAGCTGGTTTTACTGCTCTTTGGACCAGAGTATTGGCTTTAGGTTTGTGGTACAGCTGGTTGGCTTGGTCTGGCTCGATCCACTGTTGACCCGTGTGGACTGTAGGCACTACCATTGGACAGTGCTATTAAATAAATAATGGGTGATTTAGTCAATCTCCCGAGTTCCGGATGGACAGATACCTGGCCACACCCTGTAAGCTCACTTGTGCTGGGGGATTGTGACAAATATTAACCACACCAGAAAAAAATGACAACCGTCCCAACACTAACTGACCGCTGGAGACCCACAGATTTGTGTCCGTTGCTGATACCTGGTTGCAAGCCCATTGGGTCAGTGAATAGATCAGAGAGTGACATTAACCTCCAATAAAGGCTCATTGTGTGATTGAAGTCTAATGGAGGTATTACTTCCCCTCATCACCTGATGGAGCCAACGAGTAGAGGAAATGGATGATGATTCGTGGGGTAGATCCCAGAACAGCAGCAGGACCCGATGGTATTGGGTTAAAAGGAGAGAGTCCGTCCATCCATATGGATGGTAGTACACGTCTGCCCGGGCTGGTTTCATTGTGGCTCCAAACTGGTGTTCTACCAGAAATGCTCGAGAATGGGAGGACAGTGCTAATCCCCAAGACCACCAATAACTGGCGACCAGTGACTTTAGGACCACTTCGGCTTCGTATATTTATAAAACGACTCAGTGAAGCAGTTGTACTTCCCCTGAGACAGGAAGGTTTCCTTGGGACAACCCTGGGTTACAGTCTCAATGCTTTCACTGTCAGTAACATTATTAATGGGACAAAGGGAAATGGGAGAGATTGGGCAGCTTTCATGGACATAGCTCAGGCCTTGGATTTGATCGGGCACAAATTATTTTTAAATCATTACAGAGTAGCCTGAGGATTTTATACAATGGTAAATCTTCAGACAAAAATATGACAGTGATGGAGACATTAATTTTGTGTTTATAAAGATAGCTTGTGGCGTAAAGTAAAGTGATCCCTTGTTTAATATTGCTATGGATTGGTTTAGTACATTGGGGAGGGAAGTCAGGTGTTTTTAAACAGTATTAAAGATGATCGTTTCCATCGTGTGCCCCTGGCGTTTGCTGATGATACAGCACTTCAGTGAGACTCACTCGGGTCGGGTGTGTAATTTGGAGATTGTCCAACAGTTGTGAGAATGCCAGACTGTCAATTAACAAAAACTGGAGGGTTCCATTTCTTTCATAAAAATAGACCTTACACATACAGGTCAAAAGAACTGGAAGATTGACAAGAATCAGATCCAATCCATTGTCCTGGGGGAATTGACAATATTTTAAGAACACAAACATATCCATGAATTGGCATTGGGCGGGGTCAAGTCAGAAAATAAGTTGCAAAAATGGACAAAGAATCTTACCATCAGCCCTACACCCGACAAAGAATAGACATTCAGAAAAAAGACTTAGATAATCCCGAGGACATATTACTATTTGGTTTTCAAAGGAAGTATCTCAATCTTTTACAATGATTACACTCTTATTCCAAGATATCAGAAAGAAATTTTACATTTGCCACATTTTACCACCAATGGGGTTTTATATACGCACACTGGCGGGACAGAGGATTGGGGATTCCTAAATTGGAAATACAAATGTCACAGTATTGAAAACGTGAAAAACCAACTGATAATGTAATCCACGTTTCCTTCAGTACAGCAAAGAAAGCAATATCAATGTTCTAAAGATGCTGGCAAAATGAAAGGTTCCTCAAGAAATATGACCAGAAGATGGTGTAGATGATGAGGAAGAACAAGATAATGGTGAGCCTATTTCGTAATAGCTGTAAGCAATGGAAGCAAGTGAGATGCTTCAAGGACAATGGAATCTCCAACATGTGGAGAAAGACAGCAATAATTAGGACGATCTCCAGATTTATATCCACTGGAACAACCCTTAGCCATGAAAGATACATCGGAAGACAGGCTTGTCAGAGATGTTCTACCCCATATGAAACACTTCCACACACCCCCAGCTGGTGTCCTGCAGTTACATATGAGAATTAAATGGCATTAAAAGATAGTTGAGAGGTTGTATGAACATGTCGGTAAATACAGTTGGAAAATATGTAGAAGCTTGGGTAAGAGCAGAGGATGGAAGTCGGACATTCTGTTCCAGGAAAGGTTTGGTGGTCAGTCGATGTCACGGGTGTGTTGGAGAAGGTATGCGATGAAAATATGGGCGAACAAATATCTTCTCACACAGCTGATGGGATTAACAAGCGGAGTCACTCCATCTTTTTATGGGTTTGTAATGGGTCCGGGAGGAAAGTGGGTGAAGACAAAATGTTCAAAGTTTTGAATCCCCAAGTGATTCACCAGTTTAGAGGTTTCTGCCAGCGTGCATCGCAATTGGACTCTTGAACTTTTGCAGGTCTTTAATGATAGTTAGTAATTTTAGTGTAGTGATTTGCTGATATTAATAAAGTTGATTGTATTTTAGTTCACTCATCAGGGTGATGGGTAATTGGGGTCTAAATTTCACACAACACAAATGACAGCTTTAGGTAGGAGAACTAACTGAGCAGCTTATTGGACCCAGCTCAACGTCCCTCACTTGGCCAATTGTCAGGTCACTTATTATTTTGCCATCTCTAACATCTAGCTGGCTTCGCAATAGAGGTATCCAGAAAGGTGTTGATGAGCAACAATAAAACTCAAAGATGGCACTATTTTGTAGTGTTTTAGTACAGAAAGAGGGGAGTGAAGCAGGGAGGAGATTTCTCTTCAACAGTGTCCAATCCCTTGCTTTGCAGCCTTGGAGGAAGCTGATCATGGCGTTATACCTTTCCATGAGGATTATATTAACTGCTCCACTTTGACCTTCAACAATATAGCACTAAAGCAACTCAGCAGGGGATAACCAGACACCTGGAAACCGGTCAATGTTGAGATTGTACTGGATTGGTCATTAAACATTAATGACCAAGGAGGAGTTGATTTGCCCCCATGTGGATCAAACATTTCTGGATGAGAGTTTGCTCACTGAGCTGGGACGTTAGTTTTCATTCAGCTCAGTGAGCAAACTTACACCCAGATCCTCAACCTGAGTGAGGAATCTTCTCAAAACTCACCAAACATTAGTATAATTACTGAGACAGTTGGTCATTTAGCTGGACTCCTGTTAATTCCATACCCCAGTGGAGACAGAACTATTCAGGGGGATGGGTTGACCCTTGGGCAGGTCCACAGGAAGCAGGATGGGAAGTTGCAAAACTCTGGGCTAATTTAAGATCAGCTGCACTAACACCTAGAAGTGGAGCTTTTCATTTTCAACAATGGCACCTGACAGGTGTGCCATCTGATTTTAAATAGAAGCATCTCAAAACATTCATATTATTGGTAATTTTACAAGAAAGGTCCATCATCTTCCCCATGATACAACCGATGGGATCATCTGCACAAGGAACAGGGATGGTGGTCTTGGGATGCTGAGACTGAGTGACACATTCCCATTGCAATCATTAACCAGGAGAACCTGGAATCTCCCACCAACAGAGTGGGCCAGACCTCCTCCCATTTCTGTATGGGAAGGAATTTGGGAATGTTAGAGCTTCTTCAGGTGAAGGTTTTCAAAGAAGTTGAAATGTGTGAGAAATCCCAGCCCAACCCTCATACATCGGAGCAACATGAATCCCTGGAACCCTGGACAGATTTGAACATCTGCTATTAACCATAAGATGTAGGGGGGAGTTAGAGTCTGCCAAAATGGGTTAATTTGAAAAGGCAGGGTTTTGGAATTGGTTACTTTAAGGGAGACAAAGTCTCCGATTCATAAACTGAAACAGCTTTTAAAGGGATTTCCACATTAAATCTCAAAAGCCTCTATTTATACTCCATGAGAATCACTGACTCAAGGCAGACCATGTTTGAAAGAGTAATGTGGACATCAAACACCAGTGGAGACTGTCCTACCTCTCTCAAAATGAGTTTTTAAAAATGCACACAAGAACAAGAAATTACAGCATCACACTGGGAAGTACAGGGTGGCCCATCTTTGTCAAACCCCATCGAAAGGGCAAAGGACAGAATGCCAGCTGGTTGGCATTAGAGTTCATCTACAAGGGAGCTATGGAACTGTGAACACCAATCAGTTTCTCCAATATCCTCCAAAGGGTATATTCCATCTCTGTCCAGTCTGGTAAATACAGACTCCATTCTCACATCAAAATCACTGGCAGTCTGATATTGTTGAGGTCAGTGAATGGTCTGAAAAATATGACTCAACATGAACTCATTAAGGTTCATCATGACAAGTATATAATTAGATAGACAGGCTTCATTCTCCACATAATACACAACTAGAAGTGATCACTGAGCAGTTTGAGCTGAGACTTCCAGGAAAAACTGAATTCTGAGGTATGGAGGAAAGTTTTGCCTTATTTTTGTGGTCAAAGGGAGATCAATTAGTTCCGGCTTGGAGGTGGGTTACTGATGGGTGGGGGAAGGACACAACAATGTACAACATGACCCATGGAGAGCAATTACTGAAACTGCATTTAATAAACTTGGATATTGATGAACTTCAGCTTCCAACTGAGCCCAGCCCACACAGTCGGGCTGTCACAGTCTTCAGTTGTAGGGGTTATTATCCCAAGGTCATTGTTCACATGGAATTAATTGGTGTTGGTGTGATCAAGGGATTAAGCTCAGATGGGCATTTGTCAGTCATTTCAATTAAATGGGACTCATCCGGAGAGTCATAACCAGAGTGGATTAGTTCAACCTCCATGTCTCCATGTTCAGACTGAATTAAGCAGCTTCAGTGTAGATTGCACTATTTTAAATGGAGCCAACATTATGGAGCTGAGCGTTTGGGTAGAGATAGCTTTGACTAAACACTGGCTTCAAGCAGAAAGCCAGTCCTATTTCTGCTTTCTCTCAGTGAGAGGGTGTGCCTCAATATAATTAACAGACACCTGGAGTAGTGGGGATCCAGGATTAAGGCAGGGGTGATCATTGAAGGGTTAACTGCTCTAATCAGAGCAAAACTCTAGTAGGAGATAGAACACCCTGGAGATTTCAGGCTTGCTCTCACCATCTCTTTACCATCCCTTCCTCAGCCTCCTGCAGGTCTTGTGTGACTGGATCTATTCATCTCAATCACTGATCATGAGACAGTGGTTAACACACCACATCATGCAGTTACAGTTCTGTGGTTTAATAAAGTCAGTGTAGCTGTTTAACAGTCACTGTATTGGCAGGGATAGCAAGAGGGGAGAATATCATGCAAATTCCCTGCTCTTCATTATGATAAATAACATGGTGAGATAAGCCAGACAGTCTGAATTCTACATCAATCCAACTCCTTATCGGAATCACCACCTCCCCACTGTTTAATCCAGCTCCCTTTCCCAGTTACTCCACCCCCTGCATTTCCAGCACCACTCTAATCTAGACTCTAATCTAGTCCCTGCCTTTTCACCCTCCGTTCCAGGGAAGGAGCCTCCGATCAATTCCTTCTGGAGCCTGGAGCCAGGCTGGTTGTGGTTTCCATCCCCACCCTCTCAGATGGTGCACACTCCAGAATCCATTTAGTGCTGATTGTCAATTGTGGGTCAGTTTGTGTTTTGTTCCAGTGAGGGACAAGGCTGTGGTAACAACCATTTCTCAGATTAGCAGCTCTTCCCTACAATCCTGACTCCATCTCACAGTGCAGCCTTTTACTTTCATAAAGCAATTCCTTTCCTCTCCAGACAGAGGGGGCTTTTTTCACTGGGAATTGGAGGATTGGTCAGAATGCAGAGGGACAGGAAAGGAGAAACAGGATTTCGAGTAGACCCCAGCTGTTGGCCAGGAACAAGCTGCTCCAACCCCTTCCACTGGGTTCCCAGACTGAGGAAGGGCCTGAACATTGTCTTTGATGCTCAACCCCACATTGAGAAGGTTTCTCCCCCTGCCAAGAGCAAGCTCGACTTGTATCTGTTAGCAATCCCCCTTCTCTGTACTAGCTGTCCTTGTCCCTCACAGCTACAGAGAGGGGTCTATCCACACAGCCTCCCTGACTGAAAGGGCAGCTCCTGACCCACAGGCTCTTTTAATAAGCTGCTAATCAGCCCCTTAGCTGCTTCAGCTGAGCAATCACTCAGTGAGAGATTGAAAACAAAGTGACCCTGAGGAGATGGAACAGACACAAAGAAACTATTTAAAGAGACAGCCTTGTAAAAATGGAAATTCCAGAATATAGAAGATAGCTGAGATACTGGGTGTGTGTTTATATATTAATGATCTATATTTTGTTAATGTGACAAGAACATTGTAATTTCTAACATCTTTATTTTAATTTTGAGGATTTTTTGAAAGTGATAGTGTATGAGCTAAAACTTCCAATTTCAGAGCTTGTATTTGAGATGAGACACAATCTCATGTGAGCAACTCAGAACAAGTCATTGGGTAGGGGAGAGAGAGAGAGAGAGAGAGAGAGAGAGAGAGAGAGAGAGAGAGAGATGGAGAGAAAGGGAACTTAACTGTGTGTGTGAGAGACCGAGAGAAATCTTTTCTTCCTGAGTTCTGGATGGAATGTTTTTCTCTGTGAATATGAGCTGGTGTGTTTCTGTAGATAATAATCAAGTATATTTTGGAATTGTTTCCTGAAACAAGCTGTTGATGTGAATAGAATCTCAGTCTGGTTATAGCACAGAAGGAGATCATTTGGCCCATCATGTGCATGCAGCCCTCTGTAACATGAAGTTAGCCTGTCCCACCGGCCTATTCTTTGCCTGTAGTTTTCAAATGCTTTTCTCTCCAGATAATGATCCCGTTCCCAATTGAATGTGATAATTGACTCTGCCTTCACTGCTCTATCACAGACAGGCTGGGGGCTGGAAGAACACAGCAAGCCAGGCAGCATCAGCAGCTACAGATAGGGCACCCTTTGTTGGCCAGTACTTCCCAGGAGCTGAAACACTACGCCATGTTCTTCACAGCCTGCAGCACATTATTGATGAGGATGAGCACCTCGCCAAGACCTTCCCCACACCTTCACGTCTCGCCTTTACGTCTCGCCTTTAAACAACCACCAAACCTTAAACAGATCATTGTTGGCAGCAAACTGCCTGGTTTCCAGGACAGCACCATACTACCTTGTCACACCTTGCTGCAGGGTGTGTCAGAGTGTTGACACGATACCACCATGACACTTCGGGACACCTCCCACCGTCTACACGGCAGGTGGTCATGTGACTCGGCCAACGGTGTCTATCTCATACGCTGCAGGCGAGGATGCCCTGAGACACGGTACGTTAGTGAGACCGAGCAGAGGCTACGACAATGAACAAATGGACATCGCACAACAACCAACAGACAGAGGGGGTCCCTCCCAGTCGGGGAACACTCCAGCAGTGAGGGACATTCGGCCTTGGACCTTCGGGTGACCGTCCTCCAAGGTGGGCTTCAGGACAGGCAACAACACAGAGTGGGCGAGCAGAGGCTGATAGCCAAGTTCGGTATCTATGGGGATGGCCTCAACTGGGACCTTGGGTTCATGTCACACTGCAGGTCACCCCACTGCACCACACACTCTCACACTCACACTCACACTCACACTCTGTCACTCACACCGACAGAGCCATACACTCACGCAGACCCTCTCTCATTCATAAGATCTCTCTCATTCACTCACACATACAAACCCCCCCACACTCACACTCACACACGCACCCTCCCACAGACTTATACCCCATTACACTCCCACACATACACACTCTCTCACAGACATACACACACACACACTTCCCCCGACACACCCACGCCTCTCCACCCCCCCTGCTACACACATACATGCGCACACGCATGCACGCACACACACATATAAATTTGGGGTTAAATTTGTTCTTGTACAATTACAATGATTTTGCTCAAAAACTATGTAAGATTCAGTAAATCACTTTTTTAAAAAAAAGTATCAATCTGAACATTGGAACACAGACAGACAGACAGAGACATTAACCTCACACCTTCAATGCATTATCTGAGCTGACATGACACCTATTGTATTAGTTCACTTGAGAATGTGACTTTTAAAAAAACATTCTGGGATCTTCAATCTGAAAGAACTGAAACCAAGGTGGTCATTCTAAAAGATGAGAGACTGAACAAACAGCCCCAGGTCTTTCTCATCATATCATTTCTGTTACATCACACCGTAAACATTTGTTATAAATTCTGTGCCTTACAATCTTGTTCTCCACAACCACCTGATGAAGGGGCAGCGCTCTGAAAGCTAGTGCTTCCACATAAACCTGTTGGCCTGTAACCTGGGGTTGTGTGATTTTTAAATGCAGCCGGGAGAGAGAGAAGACTGAATATTCACGTTTCAAAGTAGCACCAGAAGAATACAGCAGCAGTAGGGAGTATTTTACTGGGAGCAGTGAGCCCCCGGAACACCGGGAGCAGTGAGCCCCCGGAACACCGGGAGCAGTGAGCCCCCGGAACACCGGGAGCAGTGATCCCCGGAACACCGGGAGCGGTGACCCCCGGGACACCGGGAGCAGTGAACCCCGGAACACCGGGAGCAGTGAGCCCCGGGTGGAGTCTGGTGCGAGGGAGGCAAGCCTGGCACTTACCTGGGAGCAGCTGAGTGCTGGTACAGAGCGGTCTGGGGCTTGGAGCGGGGGCAGGGACGGCTGTTGGAGTGGGCTCTGGTGTGGATGGTCAGACCTTTCTTTCATTTCAAAAATAAACTTTATTCATAAAATAATTTGATGATTTGCACAATTGGTCATGCCATACATAGGTGAACATTCCATTTCTTTGCATACAGAGATCAGAATTTATCATTTGTATATACAGGGCTGTACATTTATCAATCATAGTCACAGATGCACATGAATCTGCGCACGGACAGCGGATCCGAGCAGAAAACGGCGAAGTCATCCATGTACAGGGAGGCCTTAACCTGCAGGCCCCTGCTGCCAGGAATAGTCACCACTCTCAGGCTCGCATCCTTCCTGATGGACTCAGCAAATGACTCTATGCAGCACATACACAAGGCAGGAGAGAGAGGGCAGCCCTGCCTGACTCCAGATCTGACTGGGAAGCTATCTGATTCCCACCCATTGATTGAGACTGCACTCACAATGTTGGTGTAGAGCAGTCTGATCCAATTGCAGATTCCCTCCCCAAAGTCCATTTTGGAGAGAACATCTCTCATATACCTGTGTGATATCCTGTCATAGGCTTTCTCCTGGTCCAGGCTGATCAGGCAGTGTCCAACCCTCTGTCCTGCACGTAGGCAATCGTATCCCTGAGGAGTGCGAGACTCTCAGCGATCTTCCTGCCCGGCACAGCACAGGTTTGGTCAGGGTGAATCACCGACCCCAGAGCAGACCTGACCCGGTTAACGATTACCTTTTGACCGAATTTTGTAATCTGCATTCAACAGTGAGATTGGTCTCCAATGTCTGAGTTCCTCCCTCTCCCCCTTCTGCTTGTAGATGAGGGTGATGATGCCTTTCCTCATGGATTCACTCATGGTACCTGCCCGAAGCATACTGACATACACCTCCAGCAGGTCCTGGCCAATCAAGTCCCACAGAGCGGAATAGAGCTCGACCGGTAAGCCGTCGCTTCCGGAGTTTTATTCTTTTCGAAGGACTCGAGGGCCTTGGTCAGCTCGTCCAGAGATAGCGGCTGGTCCAGCCTCTCCCGTGTTCTGTCGTCTAAGACCTCCGTGATAGAGGACAGGAACAGCTGGGAGGCTGCGCTGTCGGTTGGCTTTGCGTCATACAGACTGGCCTAGGAGGATTTACGTCAGCCTGAGATGATGTTATCGAGCCGTCTTCCTCCTTCAAGCTGCTTTATTGTATTTCAAAAATCTACTTTATTCTTAAAATAATTTGATGGTCTGTACAGTTGGTCATGCCATACATAGGTAAACATTTGCATAGAGAGATCAGAATGTATCATTCATATATACAGATCTGTACATTTATCAATCATATATCCATATATTTAGCTGAGGTGTCAGCGGGGCCCGATTACTGCGTGGGCCCCCTGTTCTTCTTTAGACAGGCAGATGTTACACGGTGGTCTTTCCCCACCACGCCTTGGCGGCAGCTGCCCCAAGCTTCAGCGCGTCCCTCAACACGTAGTCCTGGACCTTGGAATGTGCCAGTCTGCAACACTCAGTCAGGGTCAACTCCTTCAGCTGGAAGATCAACAGGTTTCAGACCGACCAGAGAGCGTCCTTCACCGAGTTGATGATCCTCCAGGCACAGTTGATGTTTGTCTCGGTGTGCGTCCTGGGGAACAGACTGTCTCTTCCGGGAGTTTTATTCTTTTCGAAGGACTCGACAGCCTTGGTCAGCTTGTCCAGAGAGAGCGGCTGGTCCAGCCTCTCCCATGGTCTTCTCACGGCCAGAGCCCCTCTCACCACCAGCCACGGAAAGCAATTCTGGAGCTTTTTGTTATAATTACTCATGTTTGTGTTTCTTCTTCTTTCAGTTTGTACCAACAACATTTCTGTGCACCTGAACCACTGCAAGTGCAGTTTCTCCATCCTTGGGACTGACCTGTCGCCTCTTCCTTCCACATTGTCCTCATTGTGGGCGAGTTCGTCATTGTTTATACTCGACCCAAGAGATTCCACACAATGGACAGAAATCTTTTTGTATAAAATTCAAATTCCAATCTGTGTGGGGTTAGCCTGTGGTTAAACACAATAGCCCCACCCCCTGAACTGCTTCTGTGTACTTCAACGTTGAGCTGATATTCCTCCTTCCAGCTGCTGTCCACTCTCTCCCAGCTGACAGCAACTGTTTCAAACTATCCATCTCACTGATTGTGGATTGAGGGAGGGGCTAGCAATCCGCACGGATTCTTATTGCCAAAGCCGAATGGTTTGCTGGGGCTTTGCATGGATCTGTCAGAGTTAACCAACCCGGGACGGTCGGGGATTGACAAGTGAGACCTGAGACACAGCGACCCATGAACCAACGGATCTTCAGTCCAATTGTTAACAATTTCATGTTCACCAGAACTGAACATGCTGCAATTTTCTAGATTTCAGTGGCTCCTAGAAAAGGGGGATAAAGACCAGGGAAAGAGAGAATCAATTTAAATAACTAACATGCCTTCTCAGGGCTAATGTCCTCTGTGTGGAGTTCTCTTTGCCCAAGTGCTGTTTGGCTTCAGTTCCTGACTATGTGCCGGACAAAACGAGATTGGTTTCTCATTATGAAAGCTGTAAGGAAGCTGAGCATCACGTGGGGAAATAGCAGGGTGTGGGAGAACAAATCTGTTTGAGTGAAATGACGCAGAGGGCTGTGACTGCCCTCCTCCAGCCCCTGTTTCCTCAGTTCCCATCTACTCATTAATATTTCAGAGAAACTCCCCCCCCCCAGGTGGGAGATTGACATTGTAACTCCTGTCTCCTGGCCCTCTGTTTTCCATCCCAGAAGCATTCCCACCACACCACCATTTCCCATCAAACACGGCCTCATCCCACTCTCATTGGTCTCACTGCAGCCAAAGAATCACAGACATTCATTTCCCACCGGATTCCTTTTGCGATTTTCAAATAAAATATTTTGTTACCTAGATTTCCACATTTTATGTGTAAACATGTTTAAGGACAGAAAAATGTTTTTCAGAAATTGCCAGGGTTAAACAGACAGAGACATCGAGCGGTCCGGGATGTTCCTCAGAATGTTCTCGCTCCTACAGTGAACAGGAGGACCGTTCCAGCCAAGGGTAGAGTGAAGATCGCTCATCGCTATAGAGTCCGTGCTGGCGCTCTGAGGGAGAGTCGATGCTCTCACTGATCCCGAGAGTTGTGAATACACAAGCTGCCCTCCCAGAATGGGGTACGATGCTCAACTCATCGACCGCCAGATCCAACGTGTCACAGCAAGGAACCAAAATGGCCTCCTCAGGAGACAGACACGTGATGCGACCGATAGGGTACCCTTCATTGTTCAGTATTTCCCAGGAGCTGAAAAACTACGCCATGTTCTTCGTGACCTGCATCACATTATCAATGAGGATGAGCACCTCACCAAGCCCTTCCCCACATCCCCACTGCTCACCTTTAAACAACCACCAAACCTCAAACAGATCATTGTTCAACATATGAAACACCTTCAACATATTGTCTAGCTAACACCAATTGTTACAGCTAACCTGAGAATGCAGCTTTTTAAATAAAGGTTTTGTGATTTACACATGAAAGAAGTAAAACTATCATGGTATTCAAACAGATGAAAGACTCAACAGACAATTCAGGTATTTTTAAGACCATAAGACATAGGAGTGGAAGTAAGGCCAATCGGCCCATCGAGTCCACTCCGCCATTCAATCAAAGTTGATGGGCATTTCAACTCCACTTACCCACATTCTCCCCGTAGCCCTTTTCAATGTAGAATTTCAGTTATATCACACTGTAAACTTTTGCGATAAATTCTGTGCCTTAGAATTGTGGCCTCCACAACCACCTGATGAAGGAGCAGCGCTCCGAAAGTTAGTGCTTTCAATTAAACCTGTTGGACTATAACCTGGTGTTGTGTGATTTTTAACTTTAGATTTGTAAACAGTCAGCTAGGATTGCAATTTGTTACTTGTTGTGAATTCCGTTGTTTGCATGAAATCACATTTGCTGAAGCGAGTTACACTTTCCCCTTTCCTACACAACTGACTGATTGATTTCCCTCAGCTTGCAGGCTGCAGATTTCTCCTTCACTATCACTACCAGGCCATCTGTACATTGTAATTCTCCCCATTAATTCCAGGTGGTGGGGTGTACCAGGAAAGGCAGGGAACAAATACTGAATCCTGAGAGTACCCTTTGGAAACAACATTCCAATTACCCAAACACGAGCTCTTTATTTTCTTTCCCTGAGGTCGCATTATCAGTTCAATCTGACAAGTTACCTTTGATAGCTTTGCTGACCGGACTGTGATAAGAGACCAGAGAATTACTGACCATTGATGGCCAAGAAAGCAGATACTTGGTCAGTAAAGTTAAATGTATTCACCAAGGGGCCTTTAAATGTTCAGTCGATTGCTCTCCCAACTGAGCAATGTGTGTGTGTGTGTGTGTGTGTGTGTGTGTGTGTGTGTGTGTGTGTGTGTGTGTGTATGGATGTTTTGTACATTACAAAACTGCATGGGGTAGTGTACAAAATCCCATGCAAGGACTGCACAAAACACTACATAGGACAAACAGGAAGACAGCAAACAATCCGCATCCATGAACACCAACTAGCCACGAAACGACACGACCAGCTATCCTTAGTAGCCACAAACGCAGATGACAAGCAACATGAGTTTGACCGGGACAACACTACTATTATAGGACAAGCCAAACAGAGAACAGCCAGGGGATTCTTAGAATCTGTGGATGAGTGCTATGATGAAAAAGGTGCAGTGAGAGTGTGGATAAGGCATTGGTTAAGGGAGAGATTATAATGGGAATGGGTGAATGGCCATGGTTCAGACTGGAAGGGGAGAACACTGTGATATTGCCCTGGGGTCAGCATTGGCAGCACTGCCCTTTCCTGAAACATACGATTGACCTTCACTGATACATAATGGACATTCCTTTCAACGACACATTCACCACGAGAAGGATTTTAAAAGCTGAGGAGAAAAAAGGAAATTGTTTTCAGATGCAGAGAGTAGTTTAAATCTGGGAATCTACTGCCTCAGGACCTGCTGGAAGCAGATTCAATCCTGGGTTTCAAATGGAACAGGATAAATCATGTGATGAGGAATTTTCAGTTCCAGCGAACATAGCAGGCAGGGTAGACAAAACAAAGCAATTCCTTTAAAGACAAAACCAAATAGGTTCCATCTGGTTTGGAAAAATCTCGGATTTTGTGATGATGAAATCCAGCCAGTCTTCCCTTCGGTGTAATCGCTGATCAGTAGACTTTAGCGGGAAGCATGGTCATGTTCCTGTCCATAATCAGGAGCACGAGGCTAATATTCCGGGAATATCAGTTCAAAGTTCACTGCAGCAAGTGATCAATAACATGGAGAATGAAAAGCTTCCCTCATGGCGGCTACGCGGCCATTATTGTGAAAACCCACTTGGTTCATAATGTACTTTAGGGAAGGAAATCTCCCATTCTTACCCAGTCTGGCTGACACGGGGCTCCAGATCAAGGTGATTGACTCTGAATTGTTCTCCAAAATAAAACTACTCAGCTCAGGACAATTAGGGACAGGCAACAAATGTCCACATCCCATCTCTGAATAAAAGCTCAGAATATGAAACTGGTCATGTCTTTCTTCTGATGAAGTGTACACCCCTCCAGCAGACCCTGAGGGAGAGACGGGCCCAGCCGGACAGTCACATGACTGCACTGCTGCAGCTTCTGGCCAATGAGGGCCATTGTGTCCCACAGCCCAGCCTGCTGCCCCGGGCCCTCCCTGTGCATGTGGATGAAGTCCCTGATTGTCAACACCACAGGCTCCTCTCCTGCCTAGGCCTCAGCAGAGAAAAACATTCCATCCAGAACTCAAAAAGAAAAGAAACCTTTGTCTGTCTGACTATTCAGGTCACTCCCTCTCAGTCTCAGTCTCAGTTTCATTCTCTAGTTGTGTCCCTCACTGTCTCTTTATCCAAACCATACATTGTCTGTCTGTCTCTTCCCCCTCTCCCTCTCCCTCACTTAGACAGACAGAGAAAGATGCTGAGAAAGACAGTCTCTCACAATTTAGTTCCCTTTCTCTCCATCTCTCTCCCTCACCCAGTGACTTGCTCGGAGTACCTCACATGAGATTGTCCCATCTCAAGACGAAGCTCTGCAATTGAAACTCTGAGCTCATACACGGTAGCTTTCAAAACATTCTTAAAGTTAAAACATGGTTATTAGAATGAACATTTTCTTGTCACATTAACAAAATATAGATCATTAATAAATACATACACATCAAGTATGTTTAGCCATCTCCTAGCTCAGTCATTGTCTATATTCTGGAATTTCCATTTTTACAAGGCTGTCTCTTTAAATAGTTTCTTTGTGTCTGTTCCATCTCCTCAGGGTCACTTTGTTTTCAATCTCTCACTGAGTGATTGCTCAGCTGAAGCAGCTAAGGGGCTGATTAGCAGCTTATTAAAAGAGCCTGTGGGTCAGGAGCTGCCCTTTCAGTCAGGGAGGCTGTGTGGATAGACCCCTCTCTGTAGCTGTGAGGGACAAGGACAGCTAGTACAGAGAAGGGGGGGGTTGCTAACAGATACAAGTCTAGCTTGCTCTTGGCAGGGGGAGAAACCTTCCCAATGTGGGGTTGAGCATCAAAGACACTGTTCAGACCCTTCCTCAGTCTGGGAACCCAGTGGAAGGGGTTGGAGCAGCTTGTTCCTGGCCAACAGCTGGGGTCTACTCGAAATCCTGTTTCTCCTTTCCTGTCCCTCTGCATTCTGACCAATCCTCCAATTCCCAGTGAAAAAAGCCCCCTCCGTCTGGAGAGGAAAGGAATTGCTTTATGAAAGTAAAAGGCTGCACTGTGAGATGGAGTCAGGATTGTAGGGAAGAGCTGCTAATCTCTGAGAAATGGTTGTTACCACAGACTTGTCCCTCACTGGAACAAAACACAAACTGACCCACAATTGACAATCAGCACTAAATGGATTCTGGAGGGAGCACCATCTGAGAGGGTGGGGATGGAAACCACGACCAGCCTGGCTCCAGTTATGAAACTTTTTGTTAGAAATTGGTTTGATTTTAGAACTTGTTTGGCTTTGCCATTTCATTTGTTGTTTGATCAGACAAGTGAATCTTAGCCCCCCTTGGGCATGAATACGGTTTGATTTTCTTTTATTAATGACTTTATAACGTGTGGCCATTGTAGTTTCCCTCTTGTTTTTTGTATTTGCTCATGTTTCCGATACCTTATTTATTCCAGTTTCTGATCTGAGTTCCATGTCCCTTTCTCATGCCATCTGTAACACTCCAGTTGGTTACGTGTATATTGTGCTTTACTTGAGTCTGAATGGTTATATACCCACCAGACCGAGATTGGTCTTCTATTTTGTGACCCATCATACTTTCGTTCAGGATCAAGAGGAGGGACTGTGGTGGGAGAGTCTGTCCAAAATAATTGATTTCTCATGGACTTCAACATGGTTTTGCCATTTGAAGCATCGATCAGAATTATTTTATCGCCTTCGGGCAGCAGGCTCGGTGATAAACCTGGTGAAGAGTGAATTCACAAAAACACAAGTCACATTCCTGGGCCATGTTATCTCACACACACACACACACACACACACACACACACACACACACACACACACACACACACACACACACACACACACACACATCGTCCATGGGATGTGAAAACAAAAAGATTTTTGGGGAGCTTTCCGTTCCAAAGAGAGAAGTCCCATGATTCCTGCGACTGTCTGATTGTCATCGGGCATTCGTACGGTATTTTAACAATGTGGCTGCTTCATTGAGGGACTTGAAGTGCATAACCTTTCAGTGGATGAAGACAGACAGGCAGAAGGTATCTGACATCCTGAAAGCTGTGCTCACCACTGCCTCAGTGTCAGGCACAAAGTCATTCAAGGTGGCGATCAATGAGAGTGATGTGGGTCTCAGTGCTGTCTTCTTGCAAGATGACAATAAGATAGATTGCATTTTTTCTGTTAAACTGAATAATCAAAATAAATATTCCACGATTGAGGAGACCTTGAGCTGAGAGTTGGTGTTGTAACATTTCAACCTTTTTATTGTCAGTAAGATGTTCGAGATAATTGTATACACACTGATCATAATTTATCCCGAAAGCTTTCAAGGGTTAAGGGCAATAATTCCAGACGGTTTAAATGGAGCTTATTATTTGCAGCCAGTTTGAAAATTATACACATGGCAGGACAAGAGAACATCAATGCTGATGCATTGCCGCAGCTTCGAGGGAGATGGAGGTGTTCAGTACCAGGAGAAAACTGACAAAATGGTCTGTAATGGGGAATGTCTGCACAGTTACAGTCAGTGTGTATTTATTGTGGTCTACTAACAGCCTAAAGCTGAAGGCTTTCAACAGATGAAGCCATCTTTGTGAATGGATGAGTCTTTTTTGTTTAAAAAGAGGGGAGATGTGACAACACTAGGTCTTAAAATCAGTACCCCCCCACAAAAAAAACCAACAAACCCCACCTTTTCAAACCAGAGGTAACAAGGTGTCTATTTGAACCCAATTAAATAAACAACTTGAGGTCTAGGTTGGCTTTACAAAGTTTGGAACAATAGAAGCAGCCTGAATGGGTGGGGCCAAGCTCCCCCACAGCCAGGATTGTTAAGTTCAGTTCCTCAGTAGCAGTTGTTGCTGGGATCTTGAAGCTGGGCTTGGAAGCTGCAGTTCACCTTTCCATCTCCCAATGTTTTTTTCCTCCTGGATTGGGAGCATTGCATATGAGATCATCTCTTTTACTGAATTTGCCTGTGTCAAAGTATGTAATGTTCCTATAGTGGAACAGTGAGTGTTTATTAATTAAAGTATACTGTTAAGATTTCCAATAGAATTATATATTCCACTTTCTGGTTTCTTTTGTTCCATTTGAACGATGGAGAATGAATAAAGTTTGTTTTGCTTCAAGTCTGGCAGGTTGGCCATTTGGGGTCGAGTGTATCTTCACAAAGTATGTTCGAGGGGTTTGGTCTGGTTCCTAACAGCGGTGTAAGAACTGTCTGACTCAACTGCCTTTGCAAAGGATGTGTTTATGGGATGCTGCCATTGTAGCAGCCTTTACCTGCTCAAGGGAAATAAAACAGACAGGCAGGAGGCTGGAAGAACACAGCAAGCCAGGCAGTGTCGGGGGGAGTCTACGTTTCAGGGGGTAACCCGACTTGGGAGAGAACTTCTTCAAAGTGGTCATTCTTTGAAGAGACTTCCCAGTGGAACAAACTTGGTTAGAGACTAAAAAGACTGCAGATGCTGGAAATAAAACCCATCAGGAAGGGAGGCTGGAAATACAGGCACAGCAACTGGAATCAACAGGGCATCAAAACTGGCCAAAATACAAAGCATGCTGGGAATACCTGAGCCAAGACAGAGACAATTCAGCCTCAGGGACAAGTCATTGCAAGATCTCAGCCCAGACAATTGCCAACTAGAGAGGCATCAGAACACATGAGGAAGTGGGAAAGGGCAATTCAGCCCTTCCTGATGAATAAACACTCGACAGACCAGCACCCAGTATCTGGGAAGGAGCTTCAGTTTCTAAAGAATCAGATCGCTCAAAATAAATAGGTAAAAGTCTGAAGGTGAACTCTAAACCTTGGTTCAAATAAAGTTGTGACCTGGTTCCCCGCCTGCATGGTCATGAGGAAGTTGGCAGCACCCCTCTGTACCCAGGGCCCCCCCCCCCCCCCCCGGAAGGAGCTGTGTGGGTGACAGTCACAGTGACCCCCCCCACCCCGCGCGTAGTGATTGGGACCAGGTGGATCTGGTGGACGATGAGCTCCTTGATGAGGGATGTTAATCTGGGCCCAATCAGGAAGCCCTGGCTGACCAGGATTACCCGGGGATTGAGAATCTCCTCAGTTCAGGAACCTGACTCCGAGCTGGCTGGTCACAGCCAGTGTACTCTGTCCAAGTAAATCAAGGGGGACATGGTGACAGGGGCTGGGGGCTCAGGTCCCAGATCGGGATGGATTTGGATTGATTTAAACAGACTTGGGGATTACTGTCCGAGACCTTAAAATAAACCTTCGATGGAAAGATACGGTTAGTTTTGGTTACTTGTGGTTGGTCAAATCAAAAAAGGTGGGGGAAATGACTTTTAACATTGTGAAAAACATTCTGGGTTTGAACAAACTTCCCAAATTTGCCGAGGAAGTTTAGAAAGAGAGAAAGAAACTTTCAGGATTAGCAGACAGGCTAAAATTCCCAAATTACCAAAATTCAACAATAAAGACGTAGAAGCCTTTTTGAATGATTTTGAATAACCGGTGAGGCAGATGACTTGGCCAGAGACTGTGGGGGTAATGGTCGTTCCCCCCAATGGTAGTTGGTAGGTGGGGCGAGTGAGGTGTTTGCAGCGCTGTCAGATGGGGGTGTGAAGAGATTGTGAAGATGGGAAACAGGCTCTCGAGTGGCTACAAATGGATTTCAGAAACATACAGGCAGCAGGTCGGCAACAACGGAACCAGGTCAGACATGGATCCGGTTTGAAAGAATTAAACATAACAACGTCCATAGACAGGGGAGGGCATTAAAGAGAGAAAAGACACACAGGGATCAGAGAGAGATTATTCTGAAATTTAAAAACTCACTTCCAGAGATGATAAGAACTCTGAGGAACAGAAAATTCAAACGTCAGCGCCGTCATTTCTGTGGCGATGGGAGAAAACAGGAAACGCCTGAAGAACCTTTTCCCCTTGTTGCTGGGGAAAGCGTTTCTGGATTATTTTGTAAATCTTGATTCATTTGATCCTGCTGTCGAAGACTGGGCCCAGTATGAGGAAAGGACGGAATAATTTTTTTGGACAACTGACACTGGGGCGGGTGAAAAGCAATGAGTAATCCTTCGGGCTGCTTGCAGACCCACAGCATTTTCAGTCACAAGGGGGTTAAATGTTACCAGAGGCACCAGGGACCAGAACCTTCCAAAAACTGACAGTTGTTTAAGGAATATTACGACCACAAACCATCTCTATTCCTAAGATGCCATCAGTTTTATTTGGCTGTTAGAGGACCGGGGAATCTGGAGAGATTTTTTACGAGGTTGAGGCGAGTGGCAGAGGCATGTGGTTTTGGGTTAATACTGAAGGAGATGCTGAGAGACCGTTCTGAGGCATGGGAGACAAGGGGGTGGGGCCAGCTTTCCCACTGTTAGTCAGTACGTGGGGATGGGGGAATTAATGACATAACCACACAGAAGGATCTACCGGCTGAAGCCCAACTGGCCTTCAATCAGCTACTACACCTGGCTTTGTCATTAGAAACTGCAGCAAGTGCATCATGGGAGCTGTCGGGCCATCCCAATGGAAGGGGACAGGCTCACCTGACTGAGCTTGGGCAGCACCATTTGAGTGTAGCCAATCACAGAGCCTCAAGCTGGGCATGTCCTGAACAGAGAGGCCCTAAGGCCAGCCCTCAGCAGGACCTCACAAAAAAGCCCAGCCTCGGCCAATTGGCTGAAGAGTCCTTCAGGATCTGGCTCAGACAGCCATTGTAGTTGCTGCTGGTGTGTGGACTCAAGGCAGCAAAGGGTCCCACAAGGTCTGACCTGAGTAACAAACTTGTCGGCTGGTACCCAGGAGAGTGCCCTCCTCGCAAAGCCCCCTCCGTGGGGGTTGGAACAATCCAATGGTTAGCAACATCCAAATCAGATGGAATTAAATACACTGTTTGGGGAAGTGGTCTCCCAGTTCCCACGGAAGGGTCTGTTCTGGTATTAACCATCCTGGATACCCTTGCGGTCACTCGTGACAATATCCGACTGTGGGCACAAAGATCCTGTCCTGGTGAAACAAACAGCTGGTGGGAATGGGGGAAGGAGAAGGGCCATCACAACCAGGATTGAAACCTTTCTGATCCCAGCAAGACCAGATCACCGTCGAGGGCGGCAGATTACTATGTGGAGCAAGTGGGATTGTCCGAGTAAAGGTCATCACCAGATACTGACTGAACCCCACCAGGGTCATCCAGGCGTTTCCAAGATGGAGATACAAACAAGGAATTACGTCCGGTGGCCGGGATTGGATGCTAACACAGCTGCGGCCCGCATGTACGGGAAGGCCGTGTTCTTCCTTAAGACCGAGCAGGCGGTCCACCTGGCCGTGGAGAGGGGGCTCACTGTGGGCGGGACACATTTGCCTGTCGACCCTTTGGAGGTCACAGCCCAGAGGGTCGTGATCTCCAACGTCCCGCACTTCATTGCCAGTGAGCTCCTTCTTCCCCACCTCACCACCTTGGGGGAGATCCGGTCAGGTGTCCAACCGCTCCTGCTCGGTCTTAAGGACCCCCCCCTCCGTCACGTATACTCCTTCCGACGCCAGGTGTTTATTTGCCTGGCCTGGAAGAAGGTTACGGAGGGGTCCTTCACTGTCCTCCACGAGGGCGCGGCATACCGCGCCTTCTGGACGGCGGACGGCGTGCGGTGCCACCTGTGCCGCGAGGTGGGGCATATTAGGAAGAACTGCCCCACCCAGAAGGCTCCCCAGCCCACACCAACGGCTGGGGGTGGTGCTGCTGCACCCACTCTCTCCCCCCGCCCCCCCCTTCCCCCCTCCTCCCCCCCCTCCTTCCTCCCCCCCCTTCCCCCCTCCATCCTTCCACCCTCCCCCTCCCCCCCTCTCCCTCCCCCCCTCTCCCCCTCCCTCCCTCTCTCCCTCCCCACCCTCCCCTCCCTCTCTCTCCCTCCCTCTCACCCTCCCCTCCTCTCTCCTCCGCCCCCTCTCCCCCCCCCTCTCCCTCTCTCCCTCTCTCCCCCTCCCCTCCCCCTCTCTCCCTCCCCTCCTCCCCCTCCCTCTCTCCCTCTCCCCCCCCCTCCCTCTCCCCCTCCCTCCCCTCCCTCTCTCCCTCTCTCCCCCCCTCCCTCTCCCTCCCTCCCTCTCCCCCTCCCTCTCCCCCTCCCCTCCCTCTCCCACTCCCTCTCCCTCTCCCCCTCCCTCTCCCCCTCTCTCCCCCTCCCCTCCCTCTCTCCCCCCCCCCCCTCCCCTCCCCCCCTCTCCCCTCCCTCTCTCGCCCTCCCCTCCCACCTCCCCCCTCCCTCCCCTCCCCTCCCCCTCTCCCCTCCCTCTCTCCCCCCTCCCCCCCCCTCCCCTCCCTCCCCTCCCTCTCTCCCCCCTCCCCTCCCTCCACTCCCTCTCTCTCCCCACTCCCCTCCCCTCCACCCCTCTCTCCCCCCCCTCCCCTCCCCTCCCCTCCCTCCTCCTCCCTCCCCTCCCCTCCCCTCCTCTCCCCCCCCCTCCCCTCCCCACCCTCCCTCTCCCCCCCCTCCCCCTCCCCTCCCCTCCCTCTCTCCCCCCCCTCCCCTCCCCTCCCCTCCCTCTCTCCTCCCCCTCCCTCTCTCCTCCCCCTCCCTCTCTCCTCCCCCTCCCTCTCTCCCCCCCCTCCCTCTCTCCCCTCCCCCCCCCCTCCCTCTCTCACCCTCCCCCTCCCTCTCTCCTCCCCTCCCTCTCTCCCCCCCTCCCTCTCTCCCTCCCCTCCCTCTCTCACCTCCCTCCCTCTCTCCCCCCCCTCCCTCTCTCCCTCCTCCCCTCCCCTCCCTCTCTCTCTCCCCCTCCCATCCCTCTCTCCCCCCCTCCCTCTCTCCCCCCCTCCCTCTCTCCCCTCCCCACCCTCTCTCCCCCCTCCCTCACCCCCCTCCCCTCCCCTCTCCTCCTCCCACTCTCCTCCCCTCCCTCTCTCCCCCCCTCCCTCTCTCACTCCCCCCCTCCCCTACCCTCCCTCCCCTCCCCCTCCCTCCCCTCCCTCCCCTCCCCTCCCACACCCTACCCTCCCCTCCCCTCCCCCTCTCTCCCTCCCCTCCCCTCTCCCGCACTCCCCTCCCTCTCTCTCCCCCTCCCCCCCCCACCCCCCCTCCCTCTCTCCCCCTCCCCCCCCCCTCCCCCCCCCCTCCACCCCTCCTCCCCCCCCCCCCACCCCCCCCTCCTCCCCTCACTCCCCCCCTCCCCTACCCCCCCCCCACCTCCCCCTCCCACCACCCCCGCACCTCCCCCCACCTCCCCCCAAGTCAACGCCACAAGCCCCGGCACCGGGGGCTAAGCTGGAGGCTCCCAATGCCTCAGCCTCTGGCAGGGAGGGGGGTGAGCGTCCGACTGGACAGAAGGCACCCAGGAAGACGCAACGCGTCAAGCACGCCCACGGGGAGACCACCTTATCCCCTTCCCCTTCTCCTCCACCTAGCCCATGACCTGCCCCGCCCCACCACGACAATGCCCCGGCGCAGGAACCCGAACTCCCAAACCCGCACCTGATCATGGCCCCACTGACCCCAGCCCCAGCCCCTACCCAGTTACAGAAACCCCTGGGGCTTCACCATCCGCCCCTGGCGCCACAACACTTGGACTGCGGGCACTGGAGCCCGAGTCCAAGCCCAGCCCCACACTGGCACTAACCTGGGGGGAAACACCGCTGCCCTACCTCCTGCAGTAACTGTGTCTCTGGGCCCCAGAAAAGGAACGGGGCCCCTGCCCCACATGCCATCACCTGATAAACAATGGGCGGGGCAGGAAGTGACATGCTGACCCTCCCTACCCCAGCCACACCCCGTCTTCTCCCAGCCAATCATATTCTGGGAAAGGCTGGGGGGGGTAGGCCCATAAGTTCCCCCGTCTCTCTGGGGAAGCGACGGTGAGGTGTTGCGTTGAGCAGTGCTGCCCCTGTCCAGGGGATGAGCAGACAGTGCCTCCGCACTGTCCTGCACCGTAGCCCAAACCCCCAGGGGCTACAGTGGCACCGTCTGCTGCCATAACAACACGGGCCATGGTGCAGGCAACAGTGTTGTATTCTCTGCTGGGTCGTCGAGCGGTGGAGGGGAGGAAGGTGTTATCCTCGCTCCTCCCTCCCAGACTGTTTTTTCCGGGGGCCTTGGCCCTGGGGGAGGACCTTTTCCCCCGAGGAGCCGGGCGTCCCGGTGTCGGGAGAGGAGCGGGGCCCCGAGCCTCTGCCGCCCGGCGACCCGAAATCGGGGCGTTCCGGGAAGGGGTGCGCCGAGGAAGGTACAGCTGGTGACCCTGGGGGTGGGGTCACTGGAGGTTTGAGGCCATCCTCTCAGTGGGGGAAGGGTGTCGATTACAGAGGGTGACCTCCCGGAGGAGGGTTCTGGATCGGTGACGGACACCGGGGACGACACGGAGTCCGTCTCCAGCGACATTTTCGAGTCCCAGGTGCCCCCCACCGATCTCCCCCTCATCCCCCTCGAGGAACTCCGGGAATTTGTCGAGGAAACTCGGAGTCGCCGGGATAGAGCCCAACTGGCGCTCGACCGCTGGAGCTCCTTTGAAAGAGTCCACTGGTCGGCCCACGCTGCGCGCCAGGCGCCCGGGCTTGACGTGAATGAGCGAAGGCGAGTCAGGAACTTCCTGGGAGCACTCCTGGTGAGGGCGAGGGACTTCTGTGCCCCTCTCTCGTCCTCCCAGTAAAAGTGTATATAGTTTTTGTTAACTGTTTACTGGTGGTGGTTGCACTATACTTTCGACATGGAGACAACTATAGCCAGCCTCAACATCAACGGCAGCAGGGAGTCACAGCGCAGATTCCAGACCCTCTCGGTCCTTCGGGACGGGAGGTATGCGGTGTGCTTCCTGCAAGAAACCCACACTACCCCGGGAGACGAAGCTACCTGGCTCCTGGATTGGCGAGGGGGAGGGGTGGGGGTCTACATGAGTCACCTCACCCGCAGATCTGGCGGGATGGCTATCCTGTTGGCCCCAAGTTTTCAGCCGGAGATCTTGGGGGTCAGGGAGCCAGTGCCAGGCCGTTTGCTTCACCTGACGGTTCGGCTGAGGGGCGCGGTGCTTCACTTGGTGAATGTCTACGCTCCCCTGGCCGGGCCGAGGCAAGCGAGCTTCTTCGAAGAAGTAAAAAGTAAACTACATCTCCTCCCACCTTGTCCCCTGTAAAAACGCCATCCCATATTCCCAATTCCTTCGTCTCCGCCGCATCTGCTCCCAGGAGGACCAGTTCCAACACCGCACAGCCCAGATGGCCTCCTTCTTCAAGGACCGCAGATTCCCCCCAGACGTGATCGACGATGCCCTCCACCGCATCTCCTCCACTTCCTGCTCCTCCCCCCTTGAGCCCCGATCCTCCAACCGCCACCACGACAGAACCCCACTGGTTCTCACCTATCACCCCACCAACCTCCGCATACAACGTTTCATCCGCCGCCATTTCCGCCACCTCCAAACGGACCCCACCACCAAGGATATATTTCCCTCCCCTTCCCTATCAGCGTTCCGCAAGGACCACTCCCTTCATGACTCCCTCGTCAGATCCACACCCCCAACCTCCACCCCCGGCACCTTTCCCCTGCAACCGCAAGAAATGTAAAACTTGCGCCCACACCTCCACACTCACTTCCCTCCAGGCCCCAAGGGATCCTTCCATATCCGCCACAAGTTCACCTGTACCTCCACACACATCATCTATTGCATCCGCTGCACCCGATGTGGCCTCCTCTATATGGGGGAGACAGGCCGCTTACTTGCGGAACGCTTCAGAGAACACCACAGGGACGCCCGGACCAACCAACCCAATCACCCCGTGGCTCAACACTTTAACTCTCCCTCCCACTCCACCGAGGACATGCAGGTCCTTGGACTCCTCCACCGGCAGAACACAACAACACGACGGCTGGAGGAGGAGCGCCTCATCTTCCGCCTGGGAACCCTCCAACCACAAGGTATGAATTCAGATTTCTCCAGTTTCCTAATTTCCCCTCCCCCCACCTTGTCTCAGTCGGTTCCCTCAACTCAGCACCGCCCTCCTAACCTGCAATCCTCTTCCTGACCTCTCCGCCCCCACCCCACTCCGGCCTATCACCCTCACCTTGACCTCCTCCACCTATCCCACCTCCATCGCCCCTCCCCCTAGTCCCTCCTCCCTACCTTTTATCTTAGCCTGCCTGGCACACTCTCCTCATTCCTGATGAAAGGCTTATGGTCGAAACGTCGAATTCTCTATTCCTGAGATGCTGCCTGCCTGCTGTGCTTTGACCAGCAACACATTTGCAGCTTCTTTGAAGAAGTGTCCGCTCATCTCGCTTCCATCGACGAGAACCAGTGCGTCGTCCTCGGGGAGATTTTAACTGCGTCCTCGAGGACAGGGACCACGGCGGTGCCCGCACGAGTTCGGCGTCGGGGAGGAGGTTGGGGGACTTGATCAAGTCCTTGGACCTGGTGGACGTCTGGCGGGATCTCCATCCTGACTCCATCGCCTTCACCTTCGTGAGGCCTGGGGTCGGAGCGTCCAGAATCGACCGCCTGTACGTTTCGCGGGCGTACGCCTCCTGTTTTCCGAAGGCCTCCACGCGGCAGGTGTCGTGCACGGACCATCACCTGGTGTGGGCGGGACTCCTTCCGTTCGGCGCCAGGTTGGGCTCCGCGTACTGGCACTTTAACAACCTGCTGCTGGAGGACGAGCGGTTCCGGGACTCGTTTCGTCGTTTCTGGGCCGGCTGGAGAAGGAAGCGGGGAAGCTTCCCCTCCCTGAGGCTATGGTGGGACGTGGGCAAGGCTCACGTCCGCGTCTTCTGTCAGGAGTACGCGAGGGGGTCGACGAAGAGGCGGAAATCCAGGATCGGGGAGTTGGAGAGGGAGATGCTCGACCTGGAGTCACGCCTCGGTCAGCCCGACGCGGACCCGGCCCTGCGCGGGGTGTACGAAGAGAAGAAGGCCGCGCTCCGGGACCTGCAGCTCGTCGGGGCTCGGGCGCGTACGTGAGGTCGCGGCTCCAGCTCCTCCAGGACCTGGACCGCGGCTCCCCCTTCTTCTACTCGCTGGAAAAAAGGCGCGGCACCCGTCAGCAGCTCCTTGTGCTGCTGGCCGACGACGGGTCCCTCGTCTCGGATCCGGAGGGTATCAGGGCCTACGTCCGATCCTATTACACGGCCCTGTTCTCTCCGGATCCGTCCAGTGAGGATGCTCGCAGAGTCCTGTGGGAGGACCTGCCGCAGCTCAGCCCGGAGGACGCCGGAAGGCTCGACGCTCCCGTCACCTTAGAGGAGCTGACCGGCGCCCTCGACCGGCTCTCGAGGGGCAAATCCCCGGGGCTGGACGGGCTGACTGTGGAGTTCTTCAGGGCGTTCTGGGACGTCCTGGGGAGCGACTACGCACAGGTCCTGGGGGAGTGTCTAAATGCCGGAGAGCTGCCCCTTTCTTGGCGCAGGGCGGTCATCGTCCTGCTGCCAAAGAAGGGGGACCTTCGTTCGTTGAAGAACTGGCGTCCGGTCTCCCTCCTCAGCACGGACTACAAAATCTTCGCCAGGGTGTTGTCTTCTCGCCTGGCTTCCGTGCTGGCCCACATGATTCACCCGGACCAGTCCTACACGGTCCCGGGCCGGAGGATACACGACAACGTCCACCTGGTCCGGGACCTGATCCATTTCTGTCGATGGGCTGGTCTGCCGAGCGCCTTCCTGTCTCTCGACCAGGAGAAGGCGTTCGACAGGGTCGATCACGAGTACCTGCTCGGGACTCTGCGGGCGTTCGGGTTCGGGACGCAGTTCGTCGCCCGGATCCGACTTTTGTACGCCGCCGCAGAGTGTCTGGTTAAAGTTAACGGGTCCCTGACGGCGCCCCTTCGCTTCGGGAGAGGAGTGCGTCAAGGCTGCCCCCTGTCCGGCCAGCTGTATTCCCTGTGCGTGGAGCCTTTCCTGCGCCTCTTGCGGAGGAGGTTGTCGGGGCTGGTTCTGCGCGGCGCGGGCACGGGGGTGGTCTTGTCGGCCTACGCCGACGACGTGCTCCTCACTTTCACCGACCCGGCTGACCTGGGGAGGATGCGCGAGTGCCAGGCCGTGTACTCGGCGGCGTCTTCCGCCAGGATCAACTGGGCCAAATGTTCCGGGCTACTGGTGGGTCCGTGGCGGGTGAACTCCCTGCCGGAGGAGTTTCGGGGTTCAGCTGGAGTACCACCCATCTCCTCTACCTGGGGGTCTACCTCAGCCCGACCGAGGAATCCTGGCCGGCAAACTGGCAGGAGCTGGAGGCCAAAGTCTCGGCTCGCCTAGGCCGCTGGACAGGACTGCTCCGAGTGCTATCTTACAGGAGCCGAGTGCTGGTCATAAACCAGCTGGTGGCCGCCCTGCTGTGGTACCGGCTGGTCACTTTGGTCCCTCCTCCTGGCTTTGTCGCTGACATTCAGAGAACGTTGGTCGATATCTTCTGGGACAAAAAGATGCACTGGTCGCTGCGCAGGTTCTGAGTCTCCCCATTGAGGAGGGCGGTCAGTCGCTGGTGTGCGTCTGCACCCAGGTCGCGACCTTCCGCCTTCAGACCTTGCAGCGATACCTTTACGTCGAGCCTCCTCCTAGGTGGTGCGCCCTGGCGACGTATTTTTTTTCCGCCAGGTGCGTAACCTCAACTACGACACGCAGCTCCTGTTCGTCGACCGTGACGGTTTGGAGGTCGCCCTCAAGGTGCTGCCTGTCTTTTACCAGGACCTGATCACTGTCTGGAACATGGTCGAGTCGCGTCGCGCCTACCCTCTGGCAGGAGTAGCGGCTGTCGTCAGGGAGCCGTTGCTCAGGAATCCGCACCTCCGTGCTCGCGGGTTCGAGTGGCTGTCGGAGGGGAGGGCCGTAGCGGCGAGGGTGACCAGGGTCGGGGAAGTGCTGGGTGCCGGGGGCCTGGGCTGGACGTTGCCGCAAGACATAGCGAGCAGGGCAGCGGTAGACGTCCGGTACTTGGCCACCGGCATCGGACGCCTTAAAACGGCAGTGCTCGGACCCGACGTAGTGCACCAGTTGGAGGACGCTCAGGTGTGCGGTGGGATCCCGTCCGCGCTCACCCCCTGCCCGGACGGAATTTCACATTGGCCCCAAGGTCCCGTACATCCCGCGGGAGCCTGTGCCCCCACAACCTGAGCCGCCTCTGGAATTTTAATTTTGTCCCCTTCAAGGACGTTAAAAGGTGTGCCCTGTATCGACTGCTGTTGCACACCGTCCACCTCTTCTCTCTCATCCACCGTCCAGACACGCCTTGGCGTGTCTATTTTCCACCGGGCGGTGGGGATCTCGCGGGAGTCCTCTCCCTTTCTCTCGGGGATCTGGGGTGGTGGGTGCTCCACAGGACTCCCAGCCCAACTGCTTGTTCTGTGACACTTCAGTCCGTGCACCATGTGTATATTTGGTGTGGGCATTTGCACTCCCTTTTTGATTGTCTTAACCTCTTCCTCTGCTTTTGTTTGCACTTCAATCCCACGCTCCTGATCTTCAGACCTGCCCTCCCTCCTCCGTACCGGGTGCCCGAAGACCTCCTCGTGGGTCTGCTCCTGGGCCTGGCCAAACTGGCCATAAACAGGTCCAGGCAGCGGGCCGTGGAGGGGGTCGTGAGCGCCGACTGCCTGCCCCTCTTCCGCGGTACGTTAGAGCCCGGGTGTCCTTGGAGAAGGAGCACGCAGTGTCCACCAACACCCTGGAGTTGTTCAGGGAGAGGTGGTCGCCGCAGGGAGTAGAGTGCATCATTTGCCCCTCCAACTCCATTTTGATTTAATCCCTGCCCTCCCCTTCACTGTTTGATCACACAGCATTGCCCTTCGGAGAATGGGACTCTGACAGGCCCTGTAACAGTGGAAGACGTTAATCTTGCCATTAAGGTGATGGAAATGAAAACTGCTGCAGGGCGAGATAGGGTAACGTTGAAGCAGATAGTCAGGGTATTTAATAAAGATAACACCATACTTCCTAGAGTATATACTAATTGGTTGAAATCAGGGATAATACCGGATCAAATGAAATGGAGTAGTACTGTATTGATTCCTGAAGTGAGCGATGAAGTCAGGTTGAGGGATATCAATAATTGGAGACCAATAACAATAGGGCCAATTATGCTCAGAATATTCACTAAAATTATAGCCAGGAGGTTGGGTAAAGTAATTAATCTGAATAAAAGACAAAAGGGCTTTGTGGCCGGTGTAGCTGGTTGCAAAGAAAATATTAAAATCTTAGAAAACATTATGAATGGAGTTAAAAAGAATGAGAGATTTAGCAATAGTTTTCGTAGACTTAGCAAAAGCGTTTGACACTGTGGGCCACAAATTAAATTTAACTGCTCTTAAAAGACTCCAGGTCCCATTAAATATTTATTAATGTGATTAAAATTTATATGATAACGATTTTTTACTCAAGTGGAAGGTTTTAAAAGTAAAACAGGTAAGATTAAAATTTTAAGAGGGGTTATGCAAGACGATGCATTGTCACCAATTCTTTTTTAATATTGGAATGGACCCTCTGATTAGTAACATTGAAGAAAAAGGAATATTTCTAGGGACAGATGGGAAAAGCTGTCACTGCGCAACCTTAGCATTCGCAGACGATATAGCGTTACTTTGTCAGTCTTACGAGGGTATGGTGTACAATCTGAAACTCCAGTTGTAAAAATACAGGAATGGAGGTTCATATAAAGAAAACAAAGGGTTTTTACTTTACACATAAAAATAAGAATTTTATAATGATAAAAGTAACTGGAAATTCAATGAAGGGAACGTACAGTTTATAGATAAATATTTAGGGGCTAAAATACATCCGTGGATTGGCATAAGCCATTCAAATTGGGAAAACCAACTAGATATATGGTTAGGGAATTTAAAAAGATCCCACTTAAAACCAGTTCAAAAAAATAGAAATTTTAAAAACTTACTTTATTCCTAGATTATATTAGTTTTATCAGAAGTTTCCATTAATTTTATTTTATTATCTGATTTAAGATAAAGCTTACTTAAAGAAATCTTACACCTCCCACAATCCATCACGGATGGAGTATTATGTGCCAAGTCCCGTGATGGGGGCCTTGCTTTAAATAGGATGTCGACATTCATCCCAATCTCGATAACGAGGAAGTATGGGACGCTACAGAAATCTGAGGACGAAATCCTGCATGCATCATTTCGTATCGAAGGTGACAGTGTAGCAAACTTAAAGTAATGGAGAACATCTGGAAGCCGAACATTAATCAGCGATTGGTGAGCTGGATCCTATCAGGGAAGATAGTGAAGACGAATTGGAAGAATTTAGCAGTTCCAACGATGCTAATTGGAGGAAAATGGAGATACAGAGATGGATGGCCCTCCCTTGTCAAGGAGCAGGGATTCACTATTTATTATAATGATAGGATATCCAATGGTTGGTTGTCTAGAATACAATATATGAAGACATCAAAAGTTATTAATTCGATTTGATTAAGAACAAATCTATATACAATAAGAGCGTCAATGTCATATGGAAGGCCAGGTTATACTAAGAATTGCAGAAGATGTAATGATTTGTTAGAAACGTTTGCGCATATCTCGGGGTGGTGCCCCATGTTAAAAACACGAGATCAAGAGGCACAATAGAGTTGTTGAAGAACGAGTTGAATATGTCAGGAAAAACGGATGGATAGTTTTTATAGAACCGAGAATTAAAGATGGAGCAGGGAAACTTTGGATACCAGACCTAATTTTTAAAAGAGAAGACCAGGTTGTTGTTGTGGATGTGACCATCAGAACTGACCTTCAGATCAACTCGCTTGTACCAGCATGGGAAGGAAAGACAAACAAGTACAAACATCTCAGAAAAGGAGATCATGGAGCTCATCGGCGGAGGAAGGATATCCTTTTCCGGTTTTTGTGGTTGGGGCCCGAGGGAAGTGTTCGAGAAGAACACTGAATTGATGAAAGACATCGGGTTCATGAAATTTAAACTGTTTGCACAGAACATGACAACACGTGTTTTGTCTTTGACCCTTGAACTTTTGTGGATTTTTAATGGACTCTTAGTAAAACATTATTAAATAACATCCATGGGAGAAACTAAGTTTTAGGTATTTAAATAGTTTTAATTAAGGATTTTAATTATTAAGTTTTATTAATAAAGTTTAGTGTTTTAGATCATTTAGTTAAAGGTGGTGGGTAGATCAGGGTGTTAATAATAAAGAGCACGCTTAACACAACAAGTGATGAGGTGGTCGCCTAGTCCCACGGTTGATATGCCCAGCTCATCCGTTGCCTCGCCGAGATTCTGATTTACAATGTATTTTACCGTTCCCTTAAGATCGTTCCGGCTGTGGTTTCACTGGAGAGGGGTATCCATGCGTCAACAAGCGACATTAAAATCTCAAAAGGACATGATCCATCGCGTATGGTGAGTGCATAAAAATAGCCAAATGCTTCGTCATCCGATTAGTGACGCGGATGAATGGATGAACGAGATTCCCACTGTCCCTACCTACTATCCAGTGAAACCACAGCCAAGGGAACGGGCTTGGCAGCATTAACGGGAAAGAAGACCCTGTTGAGCTTGACTCTAGTCTGGCACTGGGAAGAGACATGAGAGGTGTAGATTAAGTGGGAGGCTTTGGCTGCCGGTGAAATACAATTACTCGTAACCGAAATGGTTCCTCATACTGAGATTAGATTCGATTCCCTACAGTGTGGAAACAGGCCCTTCGGCCCAACTAGTCCACACCGGCCCTCCAAAGACTAAGCCACCCAGACCCATTTCCCTCTGAGTAAATGCACGCAACACTATGGGCAATTTACCAAGGCCAATTCACCTGGCCTGCACATCTTTGAACTGTGGGATGAATCCGGAGCACCCAGACGAAACCGACGTAGACACAGGAGAATGTGAAACTCCACACAGACAGTTGCCCGAGGCTGGAATCGAACCTGTGACCCTGGTGCTGTGAGCAGCAGTGCTAACCACTGAGCCATGGTGCTGCCTCTAAATTGGTGCCCCATGAAGAACATGAGGATTAAGTGCCATAACAAAATTGGAGAAGCATTCACTCAATTTACAAAGGAAAATGGTTGGACAATCTTTATTGAAGCCCATTTAAAAGAGATGGAAGGGACGCTGGGGATTCCTGACCTAATCTTGCATAAGGATAATGGAGCAGTATTGGTGGGCATCACTATATGGTGTGAAAATGAAAAGGATTCTTTACAATTAGTACGGGAAGAGAAGGTAAGGAAGGATCAACATTGAAAGGAGGAGATTTGGCACCAAACTAAAAGGTGCCAATGTATCCTTTTCCGGCTTCGTGATCGGAGCAAGGAGGTAGGTGGTACAAGGAGAATAATGAATTGATGAAGATATTAGGGATTAAACATGACAAGGCGACATTTACCCAAGAGATCATTCGTCTTACAACTTCCCTAACATAGTTAATGCGCATTGTTATGGATTCTTAATGGACTTTTTACAATCGGCTCACTAACTTTAATTATAAAATTTAAATTCTCAATTATATTTGTTTTAGTACATTTTAATATTATAAGTTAATTTTAATCATCAAGTATTATATTTTAGAGCACAGTTAAGGTGGAGGGTAAAACTGGTGATAAATAAAATTGACCAAACACACCAAACGATGACAGTGAGGGGGAACTAATCTGTTGGTTGGACAACGCTTGCTCAATCCTGGCTCGGTG